>NC_087200.1:137792004-137799834 GCF_015104395.2 Macrobrachium nipponense | reverse complement strand
AGGCGGTCCCTGGGTTACGACGGGTCCGGCTTACGACGTTCCGAGGTTACGACGCTTTTTCTTAAATAATATTGAAAAATCCACCCTGGGTTACGACGCTTGTTCCGAGGTTACGACGCTGACGCTTCCGATGCTCCGAGTTTACGACGCTTTTAAAAAACACATACTATGATAAAATAAGAATCCTTTATAGTTAGCACAGTTTCCTCCTCTCTCTCTCTCTCTCTCTCTATCTCTCTCTCTCTCTCTCTCTCTCTCTGTATTTTCCAACGAAAATAATCACTATAATTCTCTCTCTCTCTCTCTCTATACTACAAAGATGTAAGTTTTTTTTAGTATGATAAATAAGTGATTTACTATTTTCAAATATTAATATTATTAACTATAGCAAGTCCAATATTAATTCCATTAAGAAAATACCATAGTGAATTAGTAAGATTTTAGCTTAATTTATTTATTATGGATAAGAATGAAGGAAATCCCAGTCTTCTTGAAGAACTTCCAGTAACCTTTTTCGAGATCCAGGTACTAAAACTGTCAGCTTATACGTATATATATGGGTGTGTATATATATATATATATATTATATATATATAGATATATATATTTATATATATATATATATATATAGATATATATATATATATATATATACACACACACACACACACTATATATATACATACATACATTATATATATATATATATAGATATATATATATATATATATATATATATATATATATACATCATATACATACTACAAACTACATACATAAATTACATATATATATATATATAGATATATATATGATATATATATATAATATATATATCATATATATATTATATAGATATATATACATACATACATTATATATATATATATACATCATACATACATACATACATATATGTATATCTATATATATCTATATATATATATACTATATATATATATATATATATATATATATTATATACACATACATACATAATTACATATATGATATCTATATCAATATATATATAATTATACATACAGTGGTTCCCCCCATATTTGTGAGGGGTGCATACCAGACATCCCCTGCGAATAGTTGGAACCCCTATAAAAATAAAAATGCTTATAACCTTTCCATTTGTTAGTTAAAACTCAAGAAAAGCCCACTAAAAATTTGTATACCCTTTTTTTTAGTTTTATATCAAAAAAAAAAGTGCTTTTATATGATTGAAATTGATAAAAAAGAACAGGAGTTTGTGGATATTTCTCAAAGAAAAATACAGGGAATAGGCGAATTTTCCACGAATAATGTAGGGAAATGTTCAAGAGAAATCTGCAAATGTGTGAGTCTGCAAATCCAGAGAATGCGAATATGGAGGGTCCACTGTGTATATATGTTCTTTTAACCGACAGAATGCTAATAGATTGCAGATGATTTATGAGAGCTTTTTGGCGAAGGCATAAAATAAATAGTGCATGGATTCGTACACACACACAAAGGGGTGTGGGCAGTATGGGACAAGCTAGGAAGATTTGCACTTTGTAAACAACACCTGGAATGTATGATGCCATATAGGCTACAGTAATTACAATAACTTTTTATCTTATGGTTACGTCAATATTTTCGTTCTTTTCAATGTTTTCGTTTTAGATATAACAAAATTATTATATCAGTGAGCTCTTCAATCATATGAGAATGAAATCAGTCCATTTATGAAAAATGATAAACTCAGATAAATGGTTGTTAAGGGGGGGGAAAACATATTTGAAGAGGGAAAATAGAATATTTTATGAAGCAGAAATTGCCAGGGAAAGTCCATTCTAACAAATGTTTTTTGTGCATTTTGGGAAATTCTTAACACTCCTTCGTGAAAAGCATTGATATTATGCTAACAAAAACAGAACATAAAGTTAGGAAAATTATTTATCTTTTCATTGATACCATTTTCAAGATTCTTTCCAAACTATAATGTAGAGAATATGGGATTTTTTTTTTAATTTTTGCAGTAACAGTAGTCGACTTCCCAAATATCACTGGGTACTGGAGTAACAGCTACTCTAGTCTCGCTGAGGCAGGAGTGGAGTATTAAAAGAAAAAAAAATTAAAGCAAGGGAATTCCAAAGCCTGGCAGCAGAAGAGAGTTGCCAACCTGTGGCACTTTGTTACTTTAACTCACCTTTCTCTTTGGAGTTTTTGTTTTTTCTTCTGGATAACACTTGCTTCTGTCTTTGGCTTTGGTACCTCTTTTTTCTCGTCAGTATCCATCTTTTCAGATGTTGCTTCTTCTGTCTTGCCTTTCTGTTCATCATCGGCTTTATCATTTGCCTTCTCCTCTACCTTTTCTTCTGTCTTCTTATCTTCTTCAACACCATCAGTTTTAATTGGCTCTGGTGAGGGCTGCAAAACAAAAAATAAAAAAATAAAAAATGACTAAAAATGTACTAATTGGCACCCAATCTCACCCTCTTACAATTTAAATTTAACCTTAAAGTAGAGCCTAGGAAGCTGTGTACTCTTTTCATAGGAGGCTTTTGAGTGGTTTGATGGAAGCGGATACAATAACAGCCACACCAAATGATTGGGAAAACTGCATGAAACAACACCATCTGGAGACTGCTGCATTCAGGTATTGTCAAATTCAATCAGCAGCCATTTATTCCAGTAAACAGATGAAGAGGATATAATGGAAAACTGAAAAACAATGAAAAACAATGAAATACCCTACATTGCTTCTAGAAAGGAAGCTTAATTTCTGGGGAAAAACAAATTTGCATTTTGTTTAACCCCATCCAATAATAACAAACTAAGGTAAAATGTTACTTGGAAAACCAGAGTACTACAAGCTCAAGTATCCCAATAGAAAAGGAACTTAAAAAAGAAAAACAGGAAAAGAAAGAGGAAAAAAAATAAATAGGATACATTACAAATAAGATAAACTAAGAGACAGACATGTATTCCTGCGCAGCAAAAAAAAAAAAAAAAGCATTCAACTACTTTATATGATAAAAGATCATTCCACAATTTGGTTACAGCATGGATAAGACTAGCAAATCTGTGTGGTAATGAACTTGAGCTAAGAAATGGAAAGTCTGTTAAAAACAACTGCACATCTTGTACTGCAGTATATATATGCTAAATGGTACATTCTGGGAATGCAAAATCTGGTCAGAATTATGAAAAATCTTCAACTGTCTAGGTACTGAACTAACTGAACAGCACTGCCTCAGATTAATTCTCAGTATTATATACTGTACTTATAACACTGACATGCCATCCAAAATCCAACCTCAGTCATATACAATGCAACTGATTTGGCACAGACCACAAAGTTGGACAGACTTTCTTATCTCAGTTGCCACTTAAGCATATGCAATACTGACATGACGTGTTCCACTAAAGTTCAGAGAATGTTCTCCAGAGATCATAAAGCTCACAAATGGGCCCAGTGATCTCTTGAAGACGCTTTTCACTTTTAGTCTAGAGGTTTAGAAGGACCCTCATTGCCTAATAGATTCCATAAAGCATAAATTAGATCCTCTACCAAAAGAGAGGCTAACACAGCAGTCTCCCGGCAGTGTAGATCCCTGAATCATGAGCCAAGGTGGATTAATAACCCCTTGAAACTGAAGCCCACAATCTCATTGACTCATAAAATCAACCAAACTGAACTAGTGAAGGGAATAGACAAATTCTCAAACCTTATCATACACACACACAAAGGAACACAACGCATCTACATTATCACACCTGCGCAGCTTGCCATAATACCAAATAATATAGTATACAGCAAACTGTTGTGCATGACCCAAATAAGCCAGACACTGCCCAAGGGTCCACATTGAATACTATGCATATATGTACAGTATTGACTCTCCTCAACATACTCTGGAAGACATATGAACAGGGGCAGAGTAGTACAGGGTACTCCTTTTCTGGAGGAGACACTAGTTTACAAGCGCAGTTAGCTAACTAGGTGTCAGCCCTACCTGTTCCAACAGGTGAGCAAATGTCACTGCCAGCCACTGCCAACTCTTGAAGAAAGTGCGAGACTTGTGGGAAGCCTTCCAAAACCTCTTTCTTCGTCTTCCTGAGATGAAGCAGAAGCCAAGGAAGAACAGGAAGACTTTATGAGGACGAGAAGGAAAAGATCTACACTGGTTTCCCCACCTTACTCTATCCACAAGTCACTAATCACCTACAACAAAAGTAGTAATTAAGGCAGATAAAAGCATTGTGCTCCTAAAAGCAGGTTATCTCAACTCACAGATGAGGTAAAGGAGGTTCAATACCACGGTCTTTAGTGGAACAACAGTAAAAGACAGGTTGCTCACAATACCAAGAGACAGAAACATCTGCAAATACTTTAGTGTAGCTGCCAACAAAGTAGGAGTCAGTGGTGGCAAGCCACAAACAGACTGCTGTCTCATCTAGGGAAAGCTTGGCATCCCCACCTGGGTCAAAAACTTTCAGATATCATGCACTCATTACTTACCCTCACACCTGCTTCTATGGAATGACCCAGGGAAGAATGAGCTGAGGATAGGAGCTAGCAGACAGTCTGTAAGGAAAGTACTAGAGATTTTGAATTTTGCAGCTTGCTGAACCTCTCCACTGCAATGACCAGACAGCACTCCCTTTGCAAATCATCAAGGCTGCTGTCTGCCCAAGCAGAACAATAAAACTAGTTACCCTAAGACTAAGGACTAAAGCAGCCATACCACACATAGCTTATTTCCTTCTCACTTTTTCATTTGCTCCCATTTGAGAGAGAGAGAGAGAGAGAGAGAGGAGGAGAAGATGAGAGAGAGAGGAGAGAGAGACGAGAGAGAGAGAGAGAGAGAGAGAGAGAGAGAGAGAGAGAGAGAGAATAAAAAATGTGGCTTACAGCAGATTAGTGGGGCCCCACTTACCCCTCTACCACCAAATAACCACCACCTTATCAAGTTTCAACGACCTTTATAATCTCAAGTTTTGGAATACAAACCCATACAGAAAAAGGGTATGAATTGTTTGTAAGAAAATACTTTTTTTATTAAACTAACTCTGTGCCATAATTTATAACTTTCCAGAAGTTATTTCTTGCTTTTTGTTTACAAACAGGCCCCATCAGCCTAGGTGCCATTTCACAATGAATAAACTTGTTAACTCTTAAACGCCGAAGCGGTAAAAATAAAAAACTCCCCCGAATTCCGGAGCCGGTTTTGAGTGAGCGCGTAAGCGGAAAAAAATAATTTTTTCAAAAAATCACAGCGCGCTTAGTTTTGAAGATTAAGAGTTCATTTTTGGCTCCTTTTTTTGTCATCGCCTGAAATTTAGTATGCAATCATCAGAAATGAAAAATAATATCATTATCATATGTAAATAATGCGATATATGGTAGCAAAAAAAAAAAAAAAAAAAAATTCATACATAATTGTATTAAAATCATGCTGTGCAAACGGTAAAAGCTAACGAGTTTCTTTTTTTTTTTTTTTTTTTTTTCGTTGTATTGTACACTGAATTGCAATCATTTTGATATATAATACATTGTAAAACAATAAAAGCAACACCGGAAAAATATTATCACAAAATGATGTACGAATTCGTAACGCGCAGACGTAAAAAAATGTTTTTTTTTTAAATTCACCATAAATCTAAATACTGTTCTAGAGACTTCCAATTTGTTTCACAATGAATACAAATGATTGAATATTACGATACTGTAAGAGTTTTAGCTTACAATTGCGTTCTTCGACCATTTCGGTAGAGTCAAAGTTGACCGAACGTAGTTTTTTTTCTATTTATTGTGATTTATATGCAAATATTTCGAAAATGAGAAAAGCTACAACCTTCAAATATTTTTCTTTTTATTTTACATGAAATTGCACACATTTTCATATATAAAACTCTATGAAATGCCTAATATGAAACGGAGCAAATTTTCTGAGAATTCGATGTACGCAATTCGGAGATTTATGGCGGAGAATCAGCGCGCAGAGGGAAGGAATGTTTTTTTAATAAATTCACCATAAATCGGAAAATTTTGTTGGTCTTAAGAGACTTCCAATTTGTTGCAAAATGAAGGTAAATGATTGAATATTACTAAAATATAAGAGTTTTAGCTTACAATTGCGTTTTTTGACCATTTCGGTAGAGTCAAAGTTGACCGAACGTGGTTTTTTTTCTATTTATCGTTATTTATATGCAAATATTTCGAAAATGAGAAAAGCTACAACCTTCAATTATTATTCGTTGTATTCTACATGAAATTGCGCACATTTTCATATATAAAACTTTATGTAACGGCTAATTTAAAATGGTGCAAACATTACCACAATCTTACGTATGATTTTTTCGGAAGAGTTACCGCGCGGACGTAAGGAAAATGTTATTTTTTTTCATAAATTCACCATAAATCGAAATATTGTGCTAGAGACTTCCAATTTGTTACAAAATTAAGTAAATGATTGAATATTACTAAAATATAAGAGTTTTAGCTTACAATTGCGTTTTTCGACCATTTCGGTAGAGTCAAAATTGACCGAAGGTTGAAAATTTGTCACTTATCATTTTTTATATGAAAATATTTCAAAACTGATAAAAGCTACAACCATGGGTTGTTTTTAAAGTTGTATGTGCATGAAATTTTGCGCATAGTTTTATTTATAAAATTTTTTAAAAACCCATTATTTTATAAAACTATATGTAACGGCTAATTTTAAAATGGTGCAAACATTACCACAATCGCATGTATGATTTTTTTCGGAAGAGTTAGCGCACGAACGTAAGGAAAAAGTTTTTTTCATAAATTCACCATAAATCGAAATATAGTGCTAGAGACTTCCAATTTGTTGCAAAATTAAGGTAAATAGTTGAGTATTACTACAATATAAGCATTTTAGCTTACAATTGCGTTTTTCGACCATTTCGGTAGAGTCAAAGTTGACCGAAGGTTGAAATTTTGGCACTTATCGTTATTTATATGGAAATATTCCAAAACTGATAAAAGTTACAATCATGAGTATTTTTTTGTTGTATTTTAAATGAAATTGCGCACATTTTCATATATAATACTTCATGTAACGGATAATTTAAAACGGTGCAAAAATTATGTCAAAGTGACTAAATAATTTTTGAGATTTGTCACTGATACTTTTTAGTGCAATAACAAAGAAATTCGCGCTTGCGCGCCTGCGTAACGATTGTAAACAAAACAACGCCTTGATCCGTGAACTCCCAGCATTCCCCAAGGCGCATGATTCAAAAGTTTTCGGCTGGTAGGCCTGTAAGTATTTTTCCTCGAATTTTTAAAAAACCTTTTTTGAGCCGACGTATGGTACCTCCATTCGGAAATCGGGGGAGATTTTGACTCGACGTTTAATACGTCCATTCGGCGTTTAAGGGTTAAATACATTTCTGTATGAGTTCAACTTTATGCAGGTTGTAAACTTGGCTACTGAAATCTACCCTAATTTAAGGAACAACATTGTTTTCCCTGACCTTGGATCATATCTAGCCTGGGCTTTCATTCAATCCGCATCGCATAAAATTCCTACATCATTGTATTTTACAAGACTGGCCACAAAAGCAAACATCCTAGCTATCAAAAAGTTGTCTATTGATATATCATTAGGAAGTGATGTTAAGATTTTTCAGAGAGAAATAAAAAGCCTTACTATTCTTCCAGAATTTTATTCAATCTTTTTAACATAATGAGCCTGAGTTGTCGCAATTTTCTCAAAACTTCAAGTCAATCAGCAACCTGTAACCCTTCCAATTAAGGGAAAAGTGCATATGTGGTTTTCTCATAACTGGTTTTAGGGGACTTTTTTGGAAAAACATCAAAAT
>NC_087200.1:137772004-137784504 GCF_015104395.2 Macrobrachium nipponense | reverse complement strand
AGGACTAGGAACCATTCCCGTTTTCTATCATATTTTCTCTCTTCCACCTGTCTCCTGCGGGGAGGCTGGGTGGGCCATTAATCGTATATATCTGCCAGGTAAGTATGTATGAAACTTTATTGTATCATAACAATATCATTTTCATACAATCAACTTACCTGTCAGATATATACTTAGCTGATTGGCACCCTTTGGTGGAGGGTCAGAGACAGCTAATATGGAATAGACAGCTAAACAACATATGTTGTAGGTATAAAAGAAAAACCTTGGTTCCTGCCTGATAGGTGGTAGACTTCGTGGCTGTTGCCCGGGAGTCTGCATCACCTCAAGAAACTTTAGCGAGATATGTGATCTATGGCCAAGAGTTCTTGTGGGTCTGCCGATGGGGTATGATCCTCTTACTCGGCAGAGCCTCAAAGGACTTTGTCAATGGGTACTGGACCACTTCTATGACAATACACCTTATGAAGGAGCACACAACCAATCCCGACCACCTGATCCTAACCACCATGTTAGTAGAAAAGATTGTTCCGAGTTATCCCCAAACTCATTACAACAACCATAACTCGAAAACACAATATGCACACATACATAAAATAACAAAAAATTTTTTTTACCATACTCTTCCGAAAAGATATCACAAGAGTTCCTTACTGAACAACAGTGACTGGCCGCCTGTGCAGCATCGAGCCCTCTTTGTCAGCAGAAAATCTAGAACATATCTAGTAGAAGGTATGTACAAAGTTAAGGATTGGTGTTAGCTCCCGTACCCAGTATCGTATCCACAGATACGAATGGACCCAGAGAAAAACATTTCTCGTAGGTCACGCGAACGTCTTTCAGGTAGTGAGATGCAAATACCGAGTTGCACCTCCAATATGTCGTTTCAAGGATTTTCTTCAGTGACATTCTTCTGAAAAGCGAGAGACGTCGCCACTGCTCTTACCTCATGAGCTTTCACTCTTAAGAGTCGAAAAGAGTCGTCAGGACAGATCTTGTGAGCATCTGTAATGACGCTTCTTACAAAGAAAGCTAGCGCATTCTTTGACATAGTTCTTGTGGGGTCTTTAATTGAGCACCAAAGACCTTGTCTAGAGCCTCCCATTTGTTTCTTCCTCTGTAAGTAGAATTTTAGCACTCTTACAGGGCAAAGAGACCTTTCTGCTTCTCTACCAACGAGACTCGATAAGCCTTTAACCTCGAACCTCTTGGGCCAGGGATTCGAGGGGTTTTCGTTTTTGGCTAGAAATAGTGTTCTAGACGAGCAGATGGCCGAGTCTCTGTTGAATCCGACTTCATCTTCTAGGGCATGAAGCTCACTAATTCTTTTGGCTGTAGCCAATGATAAGAGAAACAAGCATTTCCTTGTTAAATCTCTAAACGAAGCTAAATGAGGAGGCTCAAATCTCTCAGATGAAAGGAACTTGAGGACCACATCAAGGTTCCAGCTAGGAGGAGCTGGTTCTCTAGACTTTGTAGTCTCAAAAGATCTTATAAAATCGTGTAGATCTTTATTCTCAGCAAGCTCTAGGCCTCTATTTCTGAAGACTGCCGACAGCATGCTTCTGTATCCTTTTATTGTAGATACAGACAAGTGAGAGTCCTCCCTCAGGAACAAAAGGAAATCAGCGATTTCGGTCACAGAGGTACTGGAGGAGGACAACTTCTTCGACTTGCACCACCTTCTAAAAACCTCCCACTTAGACGATAGACTCGTCCTGTGGAGCTCTGGCGTGGCTCTAGCGATAGCTCTGCGGGCTCTAGCGATAGCTCTTGCAGCCTTGCGAGAAAACCCTCTCGCTCTGACAAGTCTTTCGATAGTCGAAAGACAGTCAGAGTGAGAGCGGGGAGGTTTTGATGATACCTCTCGAAGTGTGGCTGTCTGAGAAGATCCATCCTTCTTGAAAGGGATCTGGGGAAGTCTACTATCCACTCCACCACCTCTGTGAACCAATCCTGTGCTGGCCAAAAGGGGGCTATCAGGGTCATTCTTGTTCCGTTCGACGCTACGAACTTTTTCAATACTTGTCCCAGAATCTTGAAAGGGGGAAAAGTGTAAACGTATACATGAGACCAATCTAGCAGGAAGGCGTCGACAACGAGAGCTCTTGGGTCTTCCACCACTGAGCAAAAGACTTCCAGTCTTTTGGATAGGAATGTGGCGAACAGGTCCACATGAGGAGTGCCCCAAAGAGACCAAAGACTCTGACACACTTCTGAGTGGAGGGCCCACTCCGTGTGAAGGACCTGGCTTCTCCTGCTCAGCCTGTCTTCCCTGACGTTCCTTGTTCCCTGAACAAATCTCGTTAGGAGGGAGATGTTCCTCTGGGAGGTCCAAAGTAGCAGATCTCTTGCTATTTCGTAAAGGAAAAAGGAGCGTGTCCCTCCTTGTTTCCGAATGTAGGAAAGAGCGGTAGTGTTGTCCACGTTCACTTGGACTACACTGTTCGTCACAAACGGTTCGAAGAACTTTAGAGCCAAGTGTACTGCTAAAAGTTCTTTGCAATTTATGTGCCAGGACACCTGAGCTGCCTTCCAGGTGCCTGACACTTCTCTCGCCCCTAGCGTTGCTCCCCAACCCTTCTCCGATGCGTCGGAATACAACACTCGGCTTGGGTTCGGAACCTCCAGAGAGATTCCCTTGTTCTCTTTAAAAGGGGACAACCACCATTCCAGGTGGGGTTTCATTTCCACTGGAAGGAGAAAATTGTCGGAGAGAAGTCCCATCTTCCAATTCCATGATCTCCTTAAGAAGAACTGAAGAGGACGAAGATGAAGTCTTCCTAGAGGAAAGAACTGTTCTAGCAAGGAAAGGGTCCCTAGAAGGCTTAACCATTCCCTCGCCGAAGTACGTTCTTTCCCTAAGAAGAGAGAGACTTTCTCCAAGCCTCTCGCGAGTCTCTCTTGCGAAGGAAATACTCGAAAACCCCGAGAATACATCTGAATCCCCAGATAGACTAAGTTCTGTCTGGGGATCAGCTGCGACTTCTCGAGGTTCACGAGTAGTCCCAACGACTTTATCAGGTTTAGGGTCAAAGTAAGGTCCTCCAAACACTGTCTCTCTGATCTGGCCCTAATGAGCCAGTCGTCCAGATACAGAGATATTTACGCCTTTGAGGTGAAGAAACCTTGCCACATTCTTCATCAGGCTTGTGAAGACCTGAGGAGCTGTGGACAGGCCGAAACACAAGGCTCTGAACTGAAAGATCCTTCCCCCCGTCATGAAACAGAGGTACTTCTTCGAAGAAGGGTGAATCGGGACGTGAAAATAAGCGTCCTGGAGATCCAGAGACACCATCCAATCTCCTTGTCGCAAAGCCGCAAGGACTGAGGCCGAAGTCTCCATAGAGAACTTCTCCTTCTGAACAAACTTGTTTAGAGCGCTGACGTCTAGTACTGGTCTCCAGCCCCCCGAGGCTTTTGCAACCAGAAAAAGACAATTGTAAAACCCCAGGGACTTTTGATCCAGTACTAATTCTATCGCTCTTTAGTCCCACATTTGATCCACCATCAGACAAAGAGTATCCCTCAGTACAGGGTCCCTGTAACTGGCTGACAGTTCCCGCGGAATAGTCGTTAGGGGAGGACTGTCCTGGAAGGGGATAAGATATCCCTTCCTGATTACCGACATCGAAGAGGCGTCCGAGTTTATGAGTGTCCAGGCCTCTGCAAATCCGAGTAGCCTGGCACCTACTGGTGTTTGGAGGCTCGCTGTCTCATTTCCCTTTCTTAAGGGACAGAAAGCAGGTCTACCTCTCCTCTCAGGGCCTCTCCTTTTTGAGGGAGCTCTGGAGGGAGGGCCTCCTCGAAAGGGCTGAATTGAAGTACTAGGTCCTTTCTTCTCAACCACAACTGGCGGTCTTTTCTTCCTTGAAGACTGAAGGAGAAGATCTTGCGTCGCCTTCTCAGTTAGTGAGCGAGAAATGTCTTTCACTAACTGAGAAGGAAACAAAAAGTCCGACATGGGAGTGTAAAACAGGGCTGCTCTCTGTGAGTGGGAAACAGCCTTGGTTAGGAAGGCACTGAATACAATCCTTTTCTTCAGGAGTCCCGCTCCCAAGAGGGAGGAGACTTCTCCCGAGCCGTCTTGCACTGCCTTGTCAATGCATGACAAGATACAAAGCATGACTTCAGGGTCTAGACCTTCCGAGTCATGGGCTTTCTTGGACATCACCCCAAGGGACCAGTCCAGGAAATTAAAGACTTCTAAAATATGGAAGAGTCCCTTGAGGAGATTATCTATCTCAGAAATAGTCCAAGTCACACGAGCTGCGTTCAATCCATGTCTACGTGAGGCATCAACTAAAGTCGAAAAATCAGCTTCAGCCGAGGCTGGGAGAGAAAGGCCCATGTTCTCCCCAGTTCGGTACCACACACCTCTTTTGCCAGAAAGTCTCGCTGAGGGCATACAGAAGGTAGTTCTGACAAGTTCCTTCTTCGTAATCATCCAGTTGTTAAGAGACTGGAGAGCCCTCTTCATAGAGATGGTAGGTCTCATCTTCAGACCCGACGAAGACTTAGGCACAATTGAACTCGAAAATAGCGATCGAGGAGAAGGAGGAGCAGCAGGAGTCAATGAATCCCCATACTCTTGCAAAAGAAGGGCTGTCAGAACTTTATAGTTCGAGAAACCCTCTCTACCACGAGCCTCGTCTTCCGAATCGTCGTCCATACCGGGAGGAGAATCCGCCTTAAATTCGGGAGGATCTTCCCAAACCTCTCTCTCTGTGGGAGACAAACTCCTACTAGGAGAAGGACTAAGCGAATGAACAAAGTCTCTCTTAAGTCTAGTTGGCGCCTCGCGCCTAGTTGACGTCTCGCGTCTGGCTGGCTCCTCGCGCCTGGCTGACTCTTCGCACCTGGCTGGCGTCTCGCGCCTGGCTGGTGTCTCGCGCCTGTTTGGCGCTTCATGCTTGGTTGGTTTCTCACGCCTGGCTGGCTCCTCATGCCTGGTAAGCTGTTCGTGCCTAGAAGGTTGCTCACACCTGTAAGACTTGTCTAGTCCGTCTGGTGCCTCGCGCCTGGCCGACGCTTCACGCCTGGAAGAAGAGGCCTCACATCTGGCTGGAGTCTCGCGCCTGGCAGGAGATAGGAGACGAGACTTCTTAATCGGGAGCCTAGCGTCCTTTCTGCGAGGAGGATCTCTAGAAAGTACTCCAACTACAGAGGCTAACTGCTCTTGCACAGCTAACAGGATCCTCTTCGAAGCTACTCCAGCGTCCTCTTCAATGGGAGAAGAAGGAGAGCTCGAAGGTGTACAATCCTCTAAATCAGAACGTGGAGACGTAGAGACCATCTTTGCCTTCTTGATAGATGAGGGGGCTTCATCCGAGAAGCGTTCTGGGCTCGAGTCAAAGGCGGGTTCTTTCCAATGCCTTTTCAGTGGCCTAGACAGGTCCGAGTCCTTCCACCCTCGTTTAGGTGAAGGAGAACCGGATGAAGAGAAACTCTCTCGCAGGACGCTCCTCTTGAAGCGGTCCTGAGCAGCCTGTTGCGAAACAGAGCCTGCTGAAGGGACGCCTGACCGGTGGGGATTCTCCACGACCTCTGTAAGGCTTTTGACTTTCCTTCTTCTCTGGGTATGTGAGCTTGGAAGAGGTCTAGGCCTGGGAGCATCGCAGAGACGGTCAGACGCCCCCTCCACAACACTGGGAACACTCACTTCACTTGGCATGTCACTATCACTTCCCTTACCTTGCATGGCCGCCATTTTGGTCCTCATCTTATAAAGAGTAGCCTTCAGATCAGCGATTTCAGAAGCCGAATCTGAATGCAAAGCCTGTGAGGGTTCAGATACAGAGGGAGAATCAAATACATTATTTAAAGGAGAGTTAGACTCAGGAAAAGGCTCAATAGGCCTTGTACTCACACCCTTTTGTGCAGCCCATCTAAATCTATCCCTCTCTAACTTCTTCAAGTAAGAAGTTAGAGTCTTCCATTCATTAGCATTCAACCTTTCACACTCATGACAGTTGTTAGCCAAAGAACATTCAAACCCTCTACACTCACGACATACAGTGTGAGGATCAACCGAAGCCTTCGGTATCCTCACCTTGCAGCCTACATTCACACACACTCTCACACTAACACTCGAATCAGACATTCTATTAGAAAAAACAAAAGCAAGTCCAAATCCAGTCCACGGTAGCGAATGCCAAAAAAACGATCCAGGTACATCACCAAAAAGTCCAATAAAGATGATCAATTGCCTTGAAAAGCGAATTCCAGTCAGGAGGTAGTAACAACAATGTTGATACCACCGGCGAAAGAGAAAATATGATAGAAAACGGGAATGGTTCCTAGTCCTGCCACCCAGGGCAGGCCGGTAGATCACCTGACCTACCTGTAGCAAGTGGCGCGAAATTTGAATTTCTGTCGGGGACGACGGAGTCTTAGCTAAGTATATATCTGACAGGTAAGTTGATTGCATGAAAGTAAGGTTTTCTTAGGATTTTTTACGATGTTCCGGCTTACGACGCGTCTCAAGAACGGAACCACCGTCGTAACCTGGGGACTGCCTGTAATTGGTACTGAAGTTGGAGGACTATAGATACTTGAAATATTAGATAAAAGTGGCGAAGATTGTGACGGTTTGTTCGCCTCTAAAGGCATAGGAGTTGTCTCTACTATAGCTTTACTACCAGCTCTAAGAGCTGCTTTCCTTTTCCTATCTTAGTCCATTTTATCCAAATGAGCTTGAAGAGTCTTCCAACCTTGTTCATCTAACCTACGGTACTCATCACAAGTTAATTCCTTGCTACAGCACTGACCCCTACATTTAGCAGATTTGGAGCGTGGATCGTAACATAGTTTAGCTAATCTAGTTTTGCAGCCACTGCTGCAAAACCTAACTGACGATGAACTAGCATCAGACATCTTCGCAGTAACTTACTAATAACAAGGCAGCTAACTGATGAAGCACACACACACACACACAAAATTGTACATCACCAAAAAAATAAAATCCAATAAGGCAACGAAAGTGGACTGCAACAAAAAACCACAGGTGTTACTCTGTGGCCGGCATAAAACGAATTGACAATAGTAGTTAGCTCAGCAGTACCGGGTATTCCCAAAAGTGGGCGGGACTTGTATCACCTACACAAACGATGGCAGCACCGACGCCAGTCAATTTCAATTTTCGACTGCCAGGTAAGAAAGCTTACAGCTAATGTGATTGTTTGGTAAGTCTCTTTTGTGAAATAACAACCTTCATCATAATAGAGTTTTCAGAATTCTTCAGCCTTTGCAAATAGCATGTTATATTTTTGTCTCAGTTCTGGAAAGGATGGCTAACAAAAAGCCACAAAAGAAAATGAGGATGCACTTACATGCCTCAGAATGCCCATGAACCTTCGTAGGCTATAGTTACAGCATACCCTCAACTTATTATTAGTTTGTTGCTTTGCTCTGACAACTAAAGACATACCACAAAAACTTGTACAAATACTCTGAAAAAGCATTTCCTTAACATCATCGCTGCATTAATAAAAGTTCCTTAAAATCATAGTCCCCACTCATATAGACATCTGCACAAATATTCTATATGTGCATTGTCAGAATTCTTAGCAGTAAAATAATATCCTGCTAACCATATCAGATCCGATGTGGCATAATTTTTCGGGAATATCTTCAAGGCTATTAGTTGGACTGCTCTGACATTTCCAACACAATGTTTACAACACCCCACCGTAATTTATATTACTATTATAGGAGTTAGTCAAATTTATACTTTAAAGAGTTTACTCTTATGATATACTATTAAGCTGTAGTAAGCGAGAACCCACACACCTAAGCAAAGGTTCAGAAACGTCGACTTACCACCCTCCCTTTCATCAGTTCCCTCCTTCCCCAACCAACAAGCTCACCCCATCACCCTCGCACACCCATCCTTCTATCACCTCTCCCCTTCCCCCTCCAATTTTCCCACCCACTTCTCTCTCTCTCTCTCTGAATTAAACAACACACTGAAAAATATTTATAAATACATACATTGTAAGTTATTGTCTCACAAGATTTTGCCACATTAAAACTCAAATGGGTACATCCCAACAATGAGTTGAGTGGATTTTGCTAATGAGCTCCACTATGTTGAACCTCATTCTACTGTGTTGCCTAAGACTTGTTGTGGGATATTATATATATGATCTTAGATTGTATGTGTACTATGGTCATTTTTCTGCACCTGCTGTTGTTCATATAATGTGATTACATTGATTGGGCAATGGGCATAACTATTCTACAATAAGATAGTGTCGGTAAAATCGTAAAATAATTATAATTGGTTATAGAATTACACTTGGGTTTCATGACAGTTATCATATCACTCTAATTTCACTCAAAATTGACATTGTGAAAAAAAATTGTTGCATAAGGCTGGCTATACATAAAAAATTAAGGGCAATAATTACCTGTTACGACTCATTTTCAGTGTGCCAGCTTTCCTCTCTTGGTTGAACATATCAAAAAGTCAGAGTACAATCACACATTTGCATCCATTTGTGCATCTAAGCAAATTGGCCATGGGCAGCATGATTGTAGCACACCTTCAATACCCAGAGACAAACAACTATCTGGGGTTGTATACCAGTGAATATTTATAGTATATTGCTCTAATACTGTATTCAAAACTGCTGATAAAGCCAAAATAGTAATGTCCATTAACCATTGATTCACTACTAGTACACCCACCATTTCTGTTCTTAAACTATTAAACAAAATTACCATAGAAAAAGAGAGAGAGAGAGAGAGAGAGAGAGAGAGAGAGAGAGAGAGAGAGAGAGAGAGAGAGAGAGAGAGAGAGAGAGAGAGAGAGAGAGAAAGATGCAAGGGGGATGGGGGAACTGATGAAGGGGAGGGTGTTAAGTAGACTTATCTGTACCTTCGCTCAGGTGTGTGGGTTCTCACGGACTACAACTTAAAATCATAAGAGTAAACTCCTAAAGTATATAAATTTGATTATTAGTGGGTACTTTATTCTTGGTACAAAATGTATTCTGGCATTGTTAACAACAATAAATAGGTGATATGTTAGTTGGACAGATCTTACTCTTTGAAAAACTCATACATTTAGCAATGGAAGCCTGTCTGACACAAAACCATAACAAATGTTCACAAGCTGCTGTAGCCCTCCTTAGAGAGAGAGAGAGAGAGAGAGAGAGAGAGAGAGAGAATCACCCCACTTTAATGTGACTCAGCTTACTATGTGAGGTCATCCATATACACACTGAACAGGCAAGATTAAAGTAAACTTCCTGTCTAACTCTTCACGAGATGAAAAATTCACTCGAAAATACATGGCCCCATTTGACATTCATTTGCTGATTTTTATACCATTCACTTAGCAGTTTAATAATACTATAGGATAAATGACCAAGCAGCCAGAATGCAGCCACCTTCCCGAAGAAGTACATGAATTCACTGCCATGAGCATCAGTCAAGAGTTGTGGTCTATCCAGGCAGCACACCGAGACTTCTCAAAGTAAGTGTATTCTCTTGAATTAAGAAATAATGGCACAAGGGGAAACACCGCAGTGGATCCATCATTATCGCGTGGATCAGCCTTATTCACTCAATATTTAACTGGTGAAACAAGAATACAATTAGATCTTTAAGCATACCATTCAAAAGATTGAAGTTTCGTCAACATAATGTGATTTATGAAAGCGCCATACGAACTAAAATAGGCATGTGAGGTCTTCGTAAAATATGTTTTCAAGGCAGTTTTTAATCCAATATGGCGTCCACCGAGGTACCGTTCGTATCCGCAAAGGATCCTACATCTTTCCCAGCCTTCCCAGCAGTCATTTAAACAATTTCAGCATATATAGGGTAAAAAACCGCATGGTACAGGGGTGGACCATGTACGATCAATGTGTACAACCCCCAAAAAAGTACATTATAACGCGTCCTGACATGGGAGATGGGCATCAGACGCGACTTCTTGTTGGTGAGAAGCGGA
This sequence comes from Macrobrachium nipponense, assembly GCF_015104395.2. Taxonomy (NCBI): domain Eukaryota; kingdom Metazoa; phylum Arthropoda; class Malacostraca; order Decapoda; family Palaemonidae; genus Macrobrachium; species Macrobrachium nipponense. Next base: position 137,774,543 of record NC_087200.1, on the reverse strand, counting down.
GCTAAAGACCACTACTCCGGTGTCAGGACGCGTTACAATGTACTTTTCTTGGGATTGTACACATTGATCGTACATGGCACACCCCTGTACCATGCGGTTTTTTACCCTATGTAACATTTATTGATCTTACTCAAGATTGCAATTGTAATCAGCACAATAGAACATTTTGTAGCCTATATTATTGAATGAAACTTCTTTCCCCAAGGTCGTGGTTTGAACTGAAATTCATTTTTACCTTGTAATCGGTGGTTTTATCCTTACTGCCATCACAACTGAAACTCCAGTGTTTATTTGATAGTAATCATACATGTTTTGGTCTTAATTCACTCCAAATTGCACTTTAACTATGTTGCGGTTCCTGGTTCCTAAGAGCTCACGCCACAAACAGAGTTGCAACAGCACACGACTACACAGTCTATGAGGTGCAAATCTTTATACCCTAAATTGTCTACTTTACTCATTATTTAGTTTAACTTTACTTGGTTACTTCAAAATGTTTAATTCATGTCTATTATCCCTGTTTTGCAACCAAATTATCCCCCAAAAATTACAATATTTCTAAAGTAGATACGAGCAGATGACAGCAAAATCTCATCATTGCCAATTCAGTGGAACTTCACACATATGCCGATGCATTTACAAACTGTTTCCATGAATTCTAGTTGTCATAGTAATGCAATAATGATAAAATTGATCTAATATGTATATATACTACACATTGATACGCTAATTTCACTTATTTCTCCAGTTTTGTGTAAGTCTTATACCCAGTTTGGAGGGTGCACACATACCAATAGGCAACACTGACAAACAATAGAAGAGCGCGAACAATGCAGTAGGTAGGGTAAAACATCACAGCAGGCCAAACAGGCCACCTACAATCAACGCTTGCCACCCTCCGAAAAAGTACATTATAACGCGTCCTGACACCGGAGATGGGCATCAGTCGCAACTTCTTGTTGGTGAGAAACGGAGCTAAAGACCTCTACTCTCCTTTCGAAGTAAGTATTTTCTCCAAAGTTAGAAATTAAGGCCAAATTTTAAGATTTAAACAGAGGGTAGTGAAAAGGGTGGCTACGGCAGTGGAAATCTCACCAAAACGCTTTAGAAATTTTTACTTACAACTAAAAATGTTTCGAAGATTGACGCCATCTTGATGTTTACGGAGTCGCTTGTGTCAACAAACTTCCCATTTCCTGTGCTAAATCTGCACACCACTTGTACCCATAGACGCTGGGGCACTTTCATCACAACAATCGTAAACCCACCTCTTACCAGCACTTATTCGTACTTATTCAAGGGGACTACGGCATTCTTTGCGGCGTTTTGCGCTCTTCAATTGTTTATCAGTGTTGTCAATTGGTATGTGTTTACCCTCCAAACTAGGTATAAGACTTACACAAAACCGGGGAAATAAGTGAAATTAGCGTATCTATTTGTAGTATATATACATATTAGAGCTATTTTATCATTACTGCATTACTATGACAACTAGAATTCATCGAAACAGTTTGTAAATGCATCGGCGTATGTGTGACGCTCCACTAGATTGGCAACGATGAGCCATTTTTTTCCTCACGTCGTCTGCTCGTAAGTATACATCCGAAACATTTGTAATTTTTGGGGGTTAATTTGGTTGCAAAAAAGGGATAATGGACATGAATTAAATAAACATTTTGAAGTAGAGTTAAACTAAATATAGAGTAAAGTAAACAATTAAGGGAATAAAGCTTTGCATCTCATAATCAGTGTTGTCGTCTGCTGCTCGTAACTTTGTTTACGGAGTGAGTGCTTAGGAAACACGAACAGCAATGTGGTTCGAGTGCACTGTGGAGTGAATTAAGACCAAAATGTGTATAATTACAATCAAATAAGCACTGTGGAGTTTCAGTTGTGATGGCAGTAAGGATAAAACCACTGATTACAAGGTAAGAATGAATTCAGTTCCAACCATAACCCAGGGAATAACAAGTTTCATACTTTCACTAATATAGGCAACAAAATGTTGTTATATTGTGCTGATTACAACTGCAATCTTGAGTAAGATCAATAAACGTTACATATATACGCTAACATTGTTCAAATGAGTGCTGGGAAGGCTGGGGAAAGATGGTGGCCGTCACTGATGAGAACCTTCCATGCAAAACGTAGCCGCCATATTGGATTTCAAAACTGCCTTGAAAACATATTTTACGAAGAGCTCACATGCTTATTTTAGTTCGTATGGGGCTTCCATATATCACATTATGTTGACGAAACTTCAGTCTTTTAAATGGTATGCTTAGAGTTGCAATTGTATTCTTGTTTCACCAATTACCTAAATATCGAGTGAATAAGACCCGTCCACCGTGATGAGGGTTGGCCTGCTGTGGTGTTCTACCCTACTGTTCACAGCAAAACTGTTAATATTTTGAGTCAGGAATCTATTTGCTTTTTCAACAACGAATATTTTCAAATTAATATTCATGAATATGTAAAAAATTTATGCAATTCATGACCTTATACTGCCATTTAACTATTTATTAAAATAATTATCTAG
>NC_087200.1:137741507-137771504 GCF_015104395.2 Macrobrachium nipponense | reverse complement strand
AAAATAATTATCTAGTGCACACTTCTTCTACCAAAACATCGTAGTTTCCTTGGAAAAGCCGTGGTTGGTGTCACTGTTGGAGAAAATACTTACTTCGAAAGGATAGTAGAGGTGTCGAGCTGTTGCTCTCACCCCCGCTGATTCGTGACTGGTGCCCGTCTCCGGTGTCAGGATGTGTTAAAGTACTTTTTCGAAGGGTGGATCCACACGCGGTGAAAACTGGATCAGCTAGTCCAGTCGGTTGTTTCCCGATTCATGCGCTTCTTTGGGAAGTGGCTGCATTCTGAGAGGAGGCCGCTATGTCGCTGCTCTGACATTTACCCTAGCAAGGAAAATTTATTTTTGACAGTATACTTTTTACATCTCTCCAATACAATCAGCCCATAATTTGACAAGTCACTGTGGCCTGCATTTTTATCTTTAATAAAAGGAATAGGTACCATGAGAAAGGTTAATGAGAACATGTACTAGCCTAAACCTACTGAACAATCAACACAAACTGCAATGTTTCGGATTAGGCTAAAATGTGCCACTCTAATCTTTACAACGAGAGACCTTGTCCATGTTTTTTTAACTTAAGATCTAACTGTAAACTCTTTGCATCTTTCTGTTAAGTAGTACCTTAGTTCTAACCAACCATAGGAGCCTTTAACCATGAGCTCAAGTCCTAACCTGTGGTAGGCTCCTTTGCATCTAAGTACCTTAGTTCTAACCAAACATAGGCTCCTTTGCTTAGCATACCTAAATCCCAACCAACTGTAGGCTCTTGCAACTTAAATAAGGTAATCAAGTTCTAACCGTCTTAGGCTCCTTGTATATGTTTAGTGCACCAGACTTCTAACCACCAGGAAGAACCTTTGCATCTGTACATAAAGTACCTAGCCAAGATATAACCTGTCATGGGATCTTTTAGCATCTTTGCCTAACGTACCTAGGTGGCTACAGTCGTAGGCTCCTTTGCCTAACGTTCTTACCAACCATAAGTTCCTTTGCATCTTTACCTAAGGTACCTTGGCCTACATATACCGTGTGGTTAATCCCTTTGCATCTTTGCCTAACGTACTTAAGGCCTGGCCAACCGCAGACTCCTTTGCATGTCTAACGTACCCAAGGTTTACCCAACCGTAGACTCCTATGCATCTTTAATCTAAGGCCTAACCAGCCGTAGGCTCATTTAGCATCCTGTCTAACGCATCTAAGCTACGACCAACTGTAGGCTCCTTTGCATCTTTGCCTAAGATACCTAAGGCCTAAGCAACCGTAGGCTCCTTTGCATCAATCTCGAGCAACCCGTCGGAGGGAGTACCCGTGAGAAAAATCCGTCGAAACCCGTCGTACGCAACGACAAGTCGCATCGATTCTCCTTCTTTCTTCCCTAACTGTCTCCATTAATCGTTACTCGTTTCACTACTTTCGTGGTCTTACCTCTTCGGCCTGGGGTTTAACCTCGTCTTCGGACATTTTCCCCGATATTAGTACTCCCACTAGACGTAAATACGGACCAACAGAGACATGGAATGGCGGGTAAAAGAAGGCTGTCAAATCTAGCCAATCACAGACCAGGTACAGATGCCGCCAAGAACAAATGAAGACTGACTGTGCGTTGTTGCGATCTTTATAAATGTGTTTTAATCGGTTCCTCTTATAATAGCGGAGTGATTTCGTCATTCGTGCTCATTTACACGTAAAATGCAATTCGCACGACTGAAGGAAGTGGTATGAATATCACTCTGATTAAAAACACACTACCGTTGTCCTGCCACTATTTCATGAATGGCTGTAGGCTAAACGTACCCAACATTCAAAAACAGTTTTTTTTTATGTAGTCGGTTACTTCATATAATAAGAATTCGGTGATTTTGAGATAAAATCTTAGCAGAGCAATGCAATATGAATGAAGTTTTTTGATGGCGTTATTTTGTTATTCATTGATGGCACAAAAAATAAAACTTTAAGTATTGTTTGTGAATATTGCAAAAATTCATCTAGTTGTTGGATATCGATATTCACCGTTGCATTGTATATACATTTTAGCGCATGATCTACAATATAACTCACGGTAGTTTTGAATTATCTGTTAACGTACTTTTATTTATGAAAATATTTACATTAGAAGATTCAATCTGTCTCTACACGTCCGTGTAGTCAGACTATAGGTCTGATCCAGTCTAATGACAATTTTCAAACTATTTCAGTCATCTTTACTTTAAAATCCACAATTCAAATATGCAAGAAATAATTTTCATTAATGTATTATTATAAACATTTTGAAATGCTACTTCAGTCATTTGATGGTGAGATGAAAATATGATTTTCATATATGTTAACCGATGGGGAATTTTTTATTTGATAATAATTTCAGTGACATTGCCGACTCAGTCGACAAATCACTTGTAGGCCAAGGCAGCAATGCCACTGGTCTTGCTTTCTCTGCCTTTCTCCTCGGTCCGCTGGTTCGAATCCACGAGAGGACGTAATTATCAACTAAAAATTATATATATATACACACACACACACACACACACACATATATATATATATATATATATATATATATATATATATGTGTGTGTGTGTGTGTGTGTGTGTGTGTGTGTGTGTGTGTGTGTGTGTGTGTATAACTGAATCACGAAAGTTAGGAACATGATAAATCCATAGATAAAGATATATGCCACGAAGGAAAAATAAACGAAGGAGTAACTGCGAGACCCTTCGACGTTCCCACGTCCTTTACTAAGCAGAACTGAAATACATGGGACAAAACAAGAAGATTCGTATAACTGACAGATAGGGATTATAAAGAGATTCGTACCTAGAATCCGACACACCTGGAAGAGAGTAACCTTCCCAAACAAGCATAAACAATGGGTTCGATTAAAAGTTTAAGATAACCATCTCAGATACAAGGACAAGATAATTAAAGAATTATAGGTGACAGCTGTTCAGAACTTTGGTAAACAAAACCATGTTCACAATACAGGTTAGACATACATTACAACGAAGATAACTCAAAGGCAACTAATTTTTATTTAAGTCTGTAATTATATCTTTGAGGTCATTCTTAAACATGTTACAAATATAAGGGTCTAAATGAAAAAGGCCACGACTAACATTGAAATTACAATGAAAAGTAAGTTGTATTAAAGCAGATTCTAAAAGATTTCGTGATAAGACATCTCTTGACCTTGCAATTACTGAACTACCAACCCAATTTATTCGGTGGTTGTTTTCACTTAAATGAATTAATATTGCATTAGATGTTTGCCCAGTTTTTACAGAATATTTATGCTGGTTTAGCCTTACTTCTAGGCCCTTGCTAGACTGTCCGTGGCATATATATATATATATATATATATATATGATATATCTATATATATATATATATATATATATATATATATATATATATATGTATATATATATATATATACTTCTGAGCTGCTCAAGTGACTTCAAAGCGTTGTACGTAATCATGCTGGTCTCGCTAAGGTGCTACTTCAGCAAACCCAGGTTCCCACTGAGAAACTCATTATCCAGTAACAATTTCAGCCATTAAAGTCAATTAAATGGCTGAAGATACAGCAGCCACAAATCATGTAGACCATCTTCAATAAAAAGCAAGCGCTCATCAGTGCAATGCCTATTATATTACGCCATAAGATTTGCTGCTTGTTGGATACCAGCGGTAAAATGCACTTGGGAAATGTTATGTTATATGTAAACTGCTTTACAAATACGTATGCTACAAAAAGAGGGAATGTTTGCCAATTATAATAGCGTTTTATTCTGTTCAGGATTTGCTGTTCAGTAAATCTGCAACGTTCTGAGAAGGAAAAAACAGCACACCAATAGTTCAAGCAAAAGTTAAATATCCCCTAACCTTTGGTCCTGGTTGAAACTTTAGAAGGTGAAAAAGAATATTTTTTTTTTCCTTTTCATGAAAATATGTCTGATTTAACATTGACTTACTATTTCTATAAGTGAGTTTTTAGGTCTTTTGAAAAGTTCTACAAATGCAATGTTCATCCCTTGCATGCATGCATGTCATGTAAATGATAAATGACTAAACTAAGTGAAGAGTAGTTTTCTTGAATTTTATCTTAATTATTCCCTTTTTCTGTTTCTTCAATGCGTTCCATGGGTGGCCATATTTTGAAAATGTTTTGTTTCAGTGTGAAACCAATAAGTATTGCTGCTTGGTTTGGGTTACGGCTCAGAGCAAGAATTCCGAGTGTTACAAAATAAAGGACAGTGTGATGTTTGCATTGTCTATTTTGTATACTTGAATAAGTCTGAAAATGCCGATCTTTAAAAATATCTATGTGATATTTCACATCAGATGAAATATTGTGTATCTACTATAATTTAAAAACTACTTGTGCCACAGATCAGTTGAATGTCACGCACCTCAAAGATTTGAAGTTATCATACGCTCATTTCCTGTCATCCAGTTAATGTTTCATGGCTCACAATGAGACATTCATCCGTCCGCCGCCGAACAAAGAAGAGGGACAAACAAATGCAAACAAAGATGTATGTACTACTCGAAATATCAACAAAAAGCCGAATTGCTTGATTTCAAGTACAGCATTTCTTGGATGACAAAGCGCATAACGAGTACATAACCTTACAGGCAAACGTGCCTGTTACCATAAGAGATAAGATATATATATAATTATATATATATATTATATATATTATATATATATATTATATACATATATATATATATATATATATTGTGTGTGTCATTGCACTTATATAGTATCAGTATGTAAGTCTACATGTTTAGGCATTAGCTACATTATTATGCCATTTATGCATTCACTAAATAAGCGTTATTTAATAAGGCAGTATTGGAGTAATGGGAACGTGAGGTTTAAGTTTAAGGGTTATTTATGTCAGAAATAGATTGAAAACAAGTAAATAAATCGTAAGTGTATAACCTTTCCTTGGCAAATGCCGGATAATCGCATGAAGCACTTGTGTTTATGACGTACTTTACTGAAGCGTGGATGCACACTAACAGAACAAATAGCTTACTGAGTCTCTTTATTACAATGCTTGATTATTATTTAATTATTTATTTGTTGTTTATCGGCACCAAACTAATTTATAGCACCTACACATGGGCGTCCGCACTTAGGGGCAAGGGTGGCCAATTCCCCCCTCCCCGCTGAAAACCTGGAAAAAAATTATATATTTATTACATTTATTACATTTAACTACATCACTTTGTTTTCCTTCCATTTTACAAAATATTCTTTCAGCTTCAGTAAATTAAAGGTTTAATTATGCAATGTATAATATTTGTATACAGTATATGACTGCGTTGTTCTTTCTAGAAATATTTGAATTCCGCTGAATAGTATTTGGAATTATTGAAAAAAAGTAAATTAACATTGTAGTTATCCTTTATCGCATCTTGCTTTACTTAAATTATTGGCATCGCAGTACCACTGCATATTATATATATATATATATATATATATATATATATATATATATATATATATATATATATATATATATATATATATATATATACTATATATAATTTGCCCCCTCTTGGAAAATATGTTGCGGGGGCCCACGCTCCTGCAGCATCTACTAGTATCATGATCAAAGGTTCCCAAAGTTCTCGCTAAGGCCTCGTATACGAACAATATTGATGAAGTTAATAAAATCTACTTCCTATTCTTAGTTTTATTAGTGTTTGGAGTGTCAACCGCATTCTAGGACTAAGATCCAAAAGCCGGAATAGATCGGATCTACCATTTTCTTCTGGCTACAAATCGTAACAATGATTCAGATCAACGTCAAGGGATTTCCTGAATGAACATAAAAACTCCCATTCTCGTTCGAATCTGAACTAGACGGCAACGGCTGAACCCTTTTTGAGTTAACAGTTGTTGTATTATTACCTAAGCAAGTATAGTTTTTTTTTTTTTAACATTAGATCGTTTCCCGTGACAGGAGTTAGTTCCATAAGCGCCCCCTCCACAAACACAGTTGCGGGCACACTAAGTTTGTTCATGAGGTGCGAAGCTTTATTCCCTATTTACTTTACTCATTATTTAGTTCAACTTTACTTTATGTTGCTTTAAAATATTTATTTCATTTCATGTCTATTATCCCTTTTCTGCAACAATAGTAACCCTGAAAAAAATTACAGATGTTTCTAAATGAGATAATAGTACAATATTTCTACTTTACTTTTTACCCAACCCCTTTCATTTCTTTTTCTTTATAACTGAGGCAGAGCCGTGCTACTTAGCTTTGACGTCCATTGCTTTCCAGGTTAAGAACATTCTTAATTTTGAGGGCTATTCTCATATATTTCCCCCGTTTTCTGTTAGAAGATTTCAGTCCCTAAATTTATGTCCTGATCTTTTTTTTTTTTTTACTTATTTATTTACACATGAATAAATGTTCGGTAGTGTCCTCCTCCACGCTGCATACTTCATAGACCCCATCCTTAAATTTACCCCGGAAGTTGGCCTTTAAGTTCAACATATTCAGTCTGGCTTTCAATATGAAACAGGGGTCCTTTATTTCCAGTTCCCTTATGTAGTACTTGATTTCCTCGAGGTTATCTATGAACCTCAGCTTCTTTATTTATTTCCTCTTTTCTTTCAGTCTCTCGGATATCTTGATTAATTCTTATCTTTTTTCCCTTTTCAGTGCTTTTTTTGGCATATTCTCTCATTCCATTAATTTCTATACTATATTTGGTACATGTGTTCACCACCCTTTTTGTTCAGCATTGCCCATTGGGGGCTCTTAATTGATCTTCTACTATTTCTTTGATTAAATCTTTCTCCTCCGAATTTATGATGCTGTGGAAAAGCATTATTTTCTTATATTCAATTCTATAGGCTACTGGCCATATGGCGGACTCCGCTATAATTCCCCAATACGGCGTGCCCCTAGGTTGTCCTTACATTCCTCGGAGGATCCTGTATTGCATTTTCTCTAGTGCATTTAACTCGTTTTCCGCTAAGTCACACTATGTCTCAATGTTGGGAAATAATGTTGGTACCACTACTGTTTCATAGATCTTTTTCCTTACTTTTAGTGCCATATTTCCTACTTTCTTAACGTCCCCATATCTTCTCATTTCTCTTAGTAGGCACTCGATCTTTTGATCTTTTGATTTCCCGTTTTAATTTGGGTTCCTTTGAGCCATTTAGTGTGTACCATTCTCCAAAGTACTTAGATTCTAAAACGTAACTAATTGGGCCATTTTTAAGTTCTGTTCTTATTTGGACATCTGCATTCTTTCCTTTTTTTTGTCTATTACTAGCACTGCTGACTTACCTTAATATTGAATGTAAATTTCTTAAGCTTCTCTAGGCCGCGGCAGTTGCCAATTGCCATTTCTATTCCTTCTTTCCTGCTGGTGGAGAACATTATGTCATCAACAAATATTAGGGACTCTATTGCTATATATCTTATAAGTGTTACGTTCTTCCTGCTTAAATTATTCACTCTGTCTGTCACTATGCTGCATAGCTTTGGGCCGTAAATTGTACCTTGTCTAACATTTTCTGTTGTGGATTGTATTAGTTTCTCCCGCAGGGCACCTCACGACTGCTTCGCCGTTTCAATTCATTATTCTTACAAACCATGCATCTTTCCACCCTATCATTTTCCCTGTCTCTTTGATGCAGTCCTCCAGATCCAGTTTATCAAAGCACTTATACACATCCCCAACTGTGGATCTTCCTTCTATGCCATCACATTGGAACTAGGCTATCTTCTGGTTTATCTCATTCTTCGTTATTTCCATCCTCATTTTTTCAAATACCTTGCTTATGTTACTAGTAATGAATATCCCCCTCTTGTTTTCTAATGCTAGTTTGCTTCCTTTTTTATGCGGAGATAATATTTCCATTTTCTCCCATTCATCCGGAGTGTTTAACTCCTCTTCAATGTCTCCAATTGAGAGAGCCAGACTTTCAGTCATTTCTGTACCCATACTTTTTATGATTATATTATTTATACCTTGACTGACCGGGGTGTATTTATTTTTCAGGTTCCTTACCGTCTTTTCCACTTCGTGAATACTTGATTTTTGGATTTTTTTCAGTTTTTCCTGTCCCACTTATGGACATCCATTTCCGGTACTGGAGGTTAATTTCATCTACTAGCCCCCCAATTTCATCTTTAGGTTTATCTATATGAATAGATTTTTATAATATTGCTCATATTCTCTTTTAATTTCTTTAACATTTTCTATTACTTTCCCTTCCTTGTTTCTTACTGCCACCACGCTGTTTGGTTTTGTACCGTCTAGTTTTTTCCTGAAGTCCCAAAAGGCGGCTGCTCGTTTTACTCCCCCTTTGGATTTTATTTCGGCTCCTGTCTCCTTTATCCTGATGTCATCTTCCTTCATTTTTTGTCTAATAATGTATTCACTTATTAATCTCTCCTGCTCCTTAGGTCTCCTAACACTCTTGATTGGCTTTCCTTTTTTACTTTGGTTTTTTTTTCTTACACTTTCTCAATATTTTGCCCAGTTCTGTTTCCCATTTGGTGTATTTCTGTTTTATTTGACCATTTTCTCTTGCTATGTTTACCAAGGCTTGTCTATCTTTGCAATTTTTTAGCTTTCTTATATCTACAATGTATTTTCCACTCTTGCTTCTCTCGCATACTATTCTCCAGTTCATGACCACTCTCACAGCACAGTGACCAGAGTGTATTAGTTCAGAGGATATCCTGTATGGAGTTATTTCTTTTGTTTCATCTATTTCTATTCCTTGTACTCCTTCTTCATCTTCTTCTTTTATCATTACATAGTCAATAATAGATTTCCGCATGTTTTGTATTCTTGTCCTTGTTCCAATGGATTTTCTATGATTATTCAATAACATAAGTTTGTTTTGTTTGATTAGGTTCAGGGGTGCTTTTCCTCCTTTAGTCACTTCTTCTTATTGTTGGAGATGACTTTTCCTATTTTGCAATTGAAGTCTCCAAGGATCATTACTATTTCTTTGTTTTCCTCTGCTTTATTTATTTCCTCTTCTGTTGAGGAGTACATGCTTATCAGCTGGTCCTTTTTGTACTTATTTTCCTGTGGGGCATATAGTATAACACCTAACTTTATCTTGTTTGTGCCGTTATTAATACTGACCCAGATAGATTCATGAGTTGTGTTTTCTTTTCTAGTTTGTACAGTGATACTTGCCAGTTCATTCGTAATGCCTATTAGGACCCCTCTTCCAGTCGTTATGGAACACCTTGTAACCAGTTATTTCCACATATTCATTTTCGTGAAGGTGAGGTTCTATTAGGCACATTATTAGTGGGTCCACCTTTTCCATTATTTCTTTCAGGGATTCTAATTTTGACTTGATGCCCCTAATATTTACGTAATATATTCCATAGTTAGTGTATAGTTTTTTCCTTATACTTCTTGTCTTTCTACGATTGTATTTAGTTTTGCACACCTCTATCCCTACTGACCTCTCCCTAGGTATGGTCCACTCATGTTGGACACAATGGGGTTTCTTACTACTTCTGTCCACGACACTGGGTTTGACACCTCTGCTTGTGTATTCCTTATTTCTAACAAATGTAACTTGTTCGCTACTTCTTCCATTCTCTCTTTTAACATATCCACTTCATTTTTTAACTATGTATTCTTTAGCGGTTTTCCCTATCTGGCTATTTCTTTCCAGGTTTTGTGTGTTGTAACACCTGAAGCGGCAGCTCATCTCGTTGCATAGACAAGGTTCCCTGTTTTTAAAAAACCTACACATATACTGCTCATCCCCATCTCTGCTTGCTCCTTTATTCTGGCTCATAGTCAACGTGTGTCTCATTTCTGGGTACCTTTTCTTTCAATTTACTATAGCCCTATTTTGGCTTTTGATTCTGTGACTGTATTTACAGTTTCTACCATATTTGCAGTGACTCTCTTTGAACAGCTTACATTCTAACCTTTGGCCTTCTTCATTTCCTCGTATTATAGTCGTATTCTGGCTAATGACTGTTACCATATTTACAGTTCCTGCCATATTTGCAGTAACCCTCTTTGTAGAACTTACATACTGTCATTTGGCTTACTTCTTTTCTGTCCTGACTGTTCTGGGATCTTTTATAGATTCGGCTGTTCCATTTAAGCAGGTACTCAAAAGTCTCTCCTGTCTTACACTTTCCTGCTCTAAAGAATCTACACACTGTTCTTGTTAGCTTATCCTTATCTTTAAGTGCACTTTTATTTTCCCGTGGTTCTTTGCTTCCTATCAAACCCCTCTGTTGATCATGTTCCCTGTTCAGGGCTTTGCTATTTAAGCATAGCTCGTCGTCAGGGTTACTAAGCTAGTTACTCTTTGGTCTGGACATTATTTTAGTGGGCCTTTCCGTGGTTGTACCTTCTTTGCTTTCGGTATCCTTCACTAAGTTTTCATTTAGGGTTTTCAGGTCTTCTATGGGTCCGAATCAGCCAAGGTCCGTATAAGCCTGATCCCCTTCTATGAGACTCCATTGATTACTAACTGTCTTTCTGTTTTCAGCAATTTCTCCAATTGCTTTTTCTAATTTTTCTTTGTAAGATCTGCAGTCTTCTTTGAGTAACTGTAGTTCTTCTCCCATTAATTCATTCTCCTCTTTTACTTTCTCTGCACTTTTTATTCCATCCAACACCATATTTTCCAAATTCTTGATGATCTGGGATTTTTCCTCTATCTCTTTTCTCATAGCAATTTCCTCATCCTGACTTGTAGACCCTTTTTACTTGTACGCTCTCTTCCTTCTACACAATACTATTGTTTTCTTCCTCATAGCATGTCATGCAATACCAATATAGGCCTTTTACCTTTTCTGTCATTTTAATTGACTTCAAGAAATTCTTCATTTGAGGCTTGTTTAGGCCTGTGCTTTCACCTTTGCACTGAATGCAGAATCATTTTTTTGCATTTATTGCAATCGGCACTTTCGTCCACTGGGCCTAGCTGGACCTTGCATTGTCCACACGGGCATGACTCCTCCCTATCACCTGTTGTGTCTAAATCTATTAGCTTACTGTTGTCATCTAAGATGACTACCTTTGAACATTTTTTGATGTCTAACAAGGAGCTGTCACTCCTCTCTACAGTTTTTTCTACGGCTTCTTTTACTTTGGCCTTTTTTGAAGGTTGGACATGCCATCCTTTGAATTCGTTCTGACTTCAATTTTCGTGACCTGCTGTTTACCACCTTCCGCCATGTCTTTTTGTCTCCACTAACAACACACCTTTTAATCCGGTCACTGCGTGACTGTAATCCAACCTTCTTCTTCTTCTTTATTTCAGTAGGAGATCTGGCTTCTTTTACTGGAGCCAGTGTACTCCCCTGCAAAATCACATCAGAAATACAAAGATTAGTCATGCTAACTTTGATATGTGTTAGCAGTGAAGGTATGGGATGAATCATGAGTTTATCTGAATCACATGAGGCTCATTCCAAATTCGTTCAAACAATATCCGCGCTCCCCTTCCATTGATATTGTTTATCATTTTTTTTTTTTACAAAATATTTTACTTTAATAGCTACACCTTCTTCCATTTAACGTCTTCGCTTCTTCTTCGATGGCCGTTCCACATGTATCACAGTAATTTAAAGGGCTTAGGAACAGATCAGGGTGAGAAGGCATAAGGGTCGCAACCTTATCCCGAAAGAAGTGTCAAGCGTAACACCGTAAATCGCCATGTTCCACGAACTGATAGCATGAAAACGACCGTCCAATTTGCAGGATCATGATTATCATAAGATCTATTTTCTTCCTAAAAATGATTACTTGACTGTCGGCCTCAGAGTATTTTTAGGCGGTGGATTGAATTAGTAAATCAATGGACTAATAAATATTAATAAGCGTTTAGATTAATTTTAGTGTAACCTAACTTATAAAATCGTTCTTTCTCTCTCTATGTCTCTCCTTCTCTCTGTCTCTCTCAGTTGTAGAACGTATCAAGATTTCCGGAACCCCGCCCCCACTTTTTTTACATCATCTTTTGAAATTCTTTTTTCAAGCTAGTGACTTCTATATATCTTGAAAATTAATAAGGCCACCATCTTCCTAAATTCACTGGAGCAAGCTGACCTTCCTAACTTTGCTTTTCTCCACTGGAAAAAACCCCTAGACCGATATGCGCTACTCGGCTCTTTAGTAGATAAAAGAAAACCCCGTAACTACGAACAAGCAGCGCTGTGTAGCTATCGTTCTGACATTTCTGTACATCCTGTGTGGCATCACAAGGCGATAAGACCAGCAGAGGAAATTCAGAGTCAGTCTGGGAAATCAGTGCCAGCCGACAGCAGTCCTAGACCGAGCGCCTTCTCCTCAGTTCCTGTGATCATTGGTGAAAGTATCACTAAACAATAGCATCTTAATTAACTGTAAAAGCTGTGTTCGAATGAAGTGTTTGAGAGCCCGTTTTTATCAGTTTGGAAAATGAATATGTTTGAAGAATCAAGCTGCCTGTTTTGCTTGATACGTTGAAGCATCAAAATATGGTATAGTATTATCAAACGTCCAGTTCCGTGTACTGAAAAGAGACAGGTATCACTTTCCGTAAACAGGAAAGAGAGTGTCAAGAGCAAAGATGCCTTTTCGTTGGCTGATGAAGAAGCTGAGGAGAAGATACGAGAGAGACTACAGCTCGAGCAAGGACAAAAATGCCAAAGCAAGAGGCAGATCCAACAGCCTGGGAGATCTACCCAGTAAGACGGACTTGTAAAATTCATTAAGTACATTCGAACTCCACCATAGAACCTATTGTTTGACCTACTTCTATCTGAGGCTTGTTGTACATCTCATGAATGTTTCTGATCTTTTATGACGTTTGACGCAAACTGAATTCTTTCTCGCAGTCAGTCTTCTCTTTCCTGTGCATTTTCAGCCTGCTTTTCAGTTTATTGCAGGTATCCCTCCCTCCCTCCCTACCTCCCTCCCCGGCCCTTATTCCTTGTTTTCCTTGGCACTTCCCACTGAGTTTCGACCTGCTATTTCCATGTCTTCTATTCCATTGCCTAGAATAATTTAAGATGGCTTGGGTATTTAAGGTGAAGGGGCGAGGAACAGTTTATGAGAAGTGGTTTCTGTTTGGTGTGATTTAATATTAAAGAATAACATCTAGTAAAGATTTGGTCTGTCTTTAAAGGAAAACATGGACTATTATATCCGACATTCTTGATGTTCTATATCCTAATATCTTGAGATATATGTATATATTTAACGATGTAAACTAAAAATCATAATTTGGGACAAAAGATGACGAAACTTTCTTTAAGACATAAATGGAGCCGAGGTTGGGAGGAAAAGAGTTCACAGTTGATGACGTTCACGCTTTATGTTGCCTTAAATTTGCAGTGGATGGAAGAAATTGTTCTTATGAGCAACCAAAAATTACAGATATTGATTTTGATGTTAATAGTTTTCACAAACAGAAAATATATAAACGTTACTTAATAATGGACTATAGTCTTTGACACAGTTTACCGAAAGCGTTAAGACCGAATTAAAAATCCTGGTTTTCTCAAAGCTTTGAAAACAAAGTAAGAACTACCAGTCAGCTTTACCACTGAAGCCTGTCGCAAAACGATAGCTACCTACTCTCATTACGGTAAAGACTTCAAGATGCATGAGTATGTTATCTTCTGATCTAGTCGTTTCGTCATAGTCGACGACTGTATTCGTTACCATACCATTTTAAATAAATCACAACTATATAACGCATTTCACCTTAGAACACACTTTCCAATTATAGGGGTCAGAAGCGATCATTTCTTCGGGTCGTATAAATAACCTTCAATAACTCCGATTAGGCAGGCTACTCATATTGGAAAGGACTTTTTGTGTGACCATCTGCAACGAATCCTCTTCTTGTTTTTGTTTCCTCTATTCCTAATCCTGTAGCTATAATTTCTTCGTTTTTATTGAAATATTACTACTGCTTTGCCTTGTGATATTATGCATTCGTTTAGAATTCTCTCTCTCTTTCTCTTGGATTACTGGTTTCATTTCTGATGGGTAGCAGTGAAAGCCGGAGCATCTTCCCTAGCACAGCGATGTTTGGTCAACTTCCCAGGACATTAGACAAGTCAAGCACCTTCACTTCACTTCCTAACGCTTGGCGTACTTTATTTTTTGTTGATGTTGACATTACACACGCCCCTTTCCCTATTTCAAGGAACGATTTTCAGAAACCTGTTCTTTTCACGTTCTTTTATATAATCGACCTTCTTCGTTCACTTTCTCTTCTGCACTTGTTGTTGATGAAGAATCAATCATCCACACCTCTTTCTCGTTCACTTTCAAGCCATCGCTTTGCTCGCTCCATTCTCAGATTGTGATATCCTTCCTTTATACTTGGTCTAGTGAACGTTATCTGATATAACATTTTGTTTCTCTGGCTCCTCTCCCGTCCTGTTTACTAATTTTTTTCTTTAAAGCCTAGACCTGCCCTCACTCCTTCATCAACAGCCTGTGTTCAGAGCTTCAATCGTCTGAGAGCTGTTCTGCGAATGACACATAATCATAAGGACACGTTCACTCCTTCTGAATCAGACGTTTTGCTTATTTGTCAATAACGGTTTTCTGATTCAAAATTGCTCCAGCTTTACACCATTCTAGTTTCGGATATTCCTTTGATATCTAAAGCGTTAGGCCTACTATTTTCTTGAGAAAATCGAAAAAAAACCATCACTTACAACTTTACATCATTTCTTCCGAACAACAAAGGGTCCGCCACGTCATTTTCCGCAGCCGTTACATCCGGCAGTATTCTATGAGGTGACGGAGAGCCTGCTTCATTTTCTTAGGTAGCCACATCACAAAGGTTAACTATGACATACCACGTTTCCTTAACCCTTCGACCAGCGCAGAGTTATATAGCACTGTCAACTTGCTAGAGACAGGGCCATGCCAGCCTGAACGAGTGTGCGGTTTGCAACCCCTTCATTTGGAAATTTTCCTTCATATCATTTGGGAATGAAAAACAATTAAGTGATAGAAAAATTACGAAAACCTAAATAAAATTGTAACGATGTTACGATACATAAAAGCAATGAGAAAGTGGTCAGAGAGCTCTTTATAATACGAGAAAACCAAATAATGAAGTTTCATGTAAGTTTTAGAACTTATCGCCATCTCAAACAATAAATGAGAGGCCACGGAAGATTACTATAAGCAATGTAAATCCATAAAACCCAATTGACAGTATACTACTCATTTGGTTCCTTTTTAGTCTGTTGTGTGTGCTACTCTATATTGCGAAAACGAGTAGTACAGCTCCTTATGACAAGTTTTCCTCTTTTATTTACATCAGTTACTGACCCATTCAGTGACGAACGTCCTTTACGCAAAACATTCAGTCATTTCATATACGTACATAGACAAGAGGCTCACCAGCAGTCAGTAAATCCCCACCTACAATGGGCCATTAGCAATCATCTTTTATGTACTCTGGAAAGATCTTGAGCAGGTAAGACAATTCATATAATTCTCTTCTTCCGAAATGTCCGAATTAAATTTTTTTTTCATCACGTTATCAGACCGTCTCAAATTCCCTATCCATGTTTTCAATTGTGCTCACCATGCTTTTGCGCGACACACTCGCTGTTTTCTCTCCTCAGATTTCGTCGTCTAACTTGTATGACGATAATGACAATCATTGTAGTTTTTCGCCAAAGTTCTTTTGGAATTCAAAGAAGCGGAGGTTGATACAGACTGTTCTGACCACTGGCCAGTCACTTCACTTGTTCATCCTTTCCCATGACCCGAAATTGTTATTCTTGTACGGTTCATGTCACGTCCCTTTCAATAAGAGACGGCCCTAACACGTTTAAGTCATCCTCGATAAGTTCTTTCCGTCCTCTGTTGACGCTATGTTTTTCTAAAATTTAAAATACTTTAGACAAATAAGTTGCCTGCAGGAGTACTAATGATTAAAATTATGCGTTTGTCTTATTGGTACTACTATCAATGGAAATATCTTCCTGTAAAAACTCGATGTTGTATATATATATATATATATATATATATATATATATATATATATATATATATATATTCACACACACACACACACATATATATACTATATATATATATATATATATATATATATATATATATATATATATGTGTGTGTGGGTGTGTGTGTGTGTGTATTTGTTGTGTTATATATGTATGTGATATAAAACACATCCTTTGTTATTTCTTAATATGTAAATGAAGCACGTGCCACTTATAGGAAGATCAGCAAAAATAATACTGATAAATATTTACCTGGCAGGTGCATCCAAGAACGACCCGAAAGATGAACCAACGACCACCAACCAGAGCAACTCCCAGCCACATGTGTATGTGAACGCCGATGCGGAACAGAAAAACTCATTACCGGCAAAGTAAGTCATGTCGCTATATGGACCTATTTTATTACTGGAAACATTTATATATGCTCACTATAGGGTAGCGATTCCCAACCAGGGTTCCTCATTCCATAATTAGGGGTTCTGCAAGAAGTCTTGAAATAAATATGCATTGCAAATGACGCTGATCTGAATTTACACAGCTCGAATAGTAGTGGTATATAATATTATATGATTTATATTAAGTAACACACACACACACACACACACACACACACACACATATATATATATATAATATATATATATAATATATACATATATATATATATATATATATATATATATATATATATATATGCACAGCCTGTAGATCAAAGTTCCCTAGAATATGAAAAATTGTTTCGGGGTTCTTTGAAGGTCAAAGGTCGGGAATCACTCCAATAAGGTATCAGTTGCAGTGCTGTTGGGTGGCCAAGGGCGGCCCGGGCACCCAAACGTCAGATGCTTGACCACCCCAGCCCCACAGGGATCCCCAGTTGAAAATTACATTACAGTATTTGATACATTTTCTTATAGTGTAAGAGTTAGAAATTAATTGAAAGTAGCTTTATACTTTAAATGCAGGTTTACTAATCACCATTACTATACTTTTCCTTCATACACATGGATTATACATTCGAGAATAGTACATATTTTTCACTAATTTTCTTGGGGCCCCAGAAAATATCTTTGCCCCACCTAGGACGCCCCCGCAGTAGAATGCCGGTTACGCCACTGATATGTAATATAATATATATATATATATATATATATATATATATATATATATATATATATATATATATATACATACATACATACACATATACTTATATGCATACATACACATCTACAACATGATGGTTCACATGAAAATAAGTATTTAGCGATGAGGCTGCTAGCCCCAAGCCATTTATATATGGAGTATATATATATATATATATATAGATATATATATATATATATATATATATATATATATATATAAAGTTGCTTTATTCACGAAAGAAATGCAGGCGCTGATACTTTTTGGAATTAACCTGCTAGTTCAAAGGGTAAAAAAATGTAAGCTTTGATACCGGAAACTATCCATGTATGTATGAAGATTTGGCACACCACCCCCCACCCCTTGGAATATAGGCTGTGGGTCCCATGTATTATATATATATATATATATATAATATATATATATATATAATATATATATATATATATGTATATATATATATGTGTGTGTGTGTAGACCCCTACTAGTTCATTTTTATCAGACAGATACGTATGCAATTGTAATAGCCACAGTGGCCTGTTAGATGCATACTACCAATGCTGTTTCTCGCTTCCCTTCAGATTGAGGAGAGAATGAATGTCAGTGGTGTTTCCTATCTCAAAAATGAGTAAAGTACTATCAATGGTATTTTCCCATCAGGGTAAGGTGAGAATGAATGTCGGAGTGGTGTTCTTATCAGTGAAAATGAAAATATATATTATCAATCTGTTCCTCATCCAACGAAAGTGAGAATGAAAACCATCAGTGTTCTTTGCCACCGGGAAACCGGAGATCAATCTGTTTGACATCCGGGGAAACCGGAGATCAATCTGTTTGACATCCGGGGAAAAGTGTGAGGGAATACTATCAATGCTGTTCCCCATCAGAGGAAAGAGAGAATAATTATCACTGCTGTTTCCCATCGGTGAAAAGTAAGCTTGTGTCCGATCATTTCTGTTCCCTGTCAGAGGAGGTGAGATTCAATAGTATCGATTTTTTTCATCTGAGAACAGAGGGAATGAATAGGATTTTCACTGAAGGAAAGGAAGGACTTTCCAGATTTTTTGTTCCACTCTCCACAGAGAAAGTGACGTTGCAGGCAATGAGTGAGTGTGGTTTCTTGCTGGAAAAAGGAAGGATATGCTCCATCTAAGCTACTTCCCAATTTAGAATCATGAGAATGTATGCTCTTAGTGGTCTTCCTCATTGATGGAAATGAATTATTTATTCTGTTAACGATGTCTCTTATCGCAGGAAAGTCAGAGAGAGTATGCTATTAATGTTGTTTTCCTGACGGGAAAATGAACAATGCATGCTGTCAACAATGTTCCCCATGAAAGAGATGTAAGCATGTAGAATTTGTATGACGACCTGTGAGTTACTGGCAAGCTTCTTGTTCCTTTTGTAAGCAGTTTTCGTCGAGATTTGAATTCTTTATCCATCACACACCTACTCTGCAAACTGGTGATTTCTTTTTAGCTTACAAATTTGTTGTCAATTATGTCGAACTTTAGGTAATAACTGACTGCATTTCATAGTACAGTTTTTTTTAACCTCTCTCTCTTTTATTTTATTTTTTTTTGTGCGTGCAGTAATCGTGAGGCACCTGAGGGGCGACTGTATGTAGTCTTGTATGATTACGACGCCAGAACAACGGGCGAACTCAATATCAGAAAAAACGAGATAGTTGAGGTATGTTGTCAAATAATAATAATTTTAAGAGGAAGACCTTTGGGTCTAACTTTTTTAAAACCTATTTTTGTCATGGAATATTTTTCCTTATGAAGTGTATTCCTGGTGAAGTGCATTCGGCTGTTGACATTTCGGAACAAAAAATGGTCGGTTCTATGCCACTGTTAATGAATTACTTTGAGCTGCTATACAATGAATCAAGTTTGTTTGAAAGGTTGTTAACAGGCATGGTGCTCAATACTAAAGTAATGTGTAAGCATGAATTTATTGTCATTTTTTAAAAGTTTTTGAGTTTCTTCATTAATCTGTGAATGGACGAATCAAGAATTTCAAATCTGTTCTGTACTTGCTGAACTTAGCTGAATCCCCTTCTTGGCCATAAATAATCCAGCCATTCCTAATTTTGCTTATTTCATTGATTTCATGGTGCTTTTTAAAACCTGTTAAATTAACTTTTTATTTATTTTTTTTAAGGTCTTGGATGAACCAACAGCCGGGTGGTGGTACGTAAAAAAAAATTCGGAAATAGGTTACATTCCAGCCAATTACATCGCCGAGTATATGAGCATCCAAGCACAAGAGTAGGTAGTCGTACTTCATACTAATTTTATTATTTAAACAGCACTTTTAATCATTTTGATGATAGTTCCAGTTATAAAGTTAAAGAGAAATGCTGTTGAAGTATAAGTCAACGTCATCACCTAACCCCTTATTCAAGTGTTCATTGAATAGACCGTGTTGCTATTTACTATTAACTCTTGCATCCCAATCAATCAACTGGTTGCCATTTCCAATGAGAAGCCAATATCTTTTGTGTCATAAGTCACGCATCATGTAAGGAACTTGTTTGCTCAACATTCAAAGCTAAAGTATTAACGACGATGATGATGTCATACAGATGGTACTTCTCTGGAATGAGAAGAGTGGAATGCGAACATCTCCTCTTGTCCCACTACAATCCTCAAGGCTCCTTCCTCATCCGGGACTCTGAGACTAGGAGTGATTCCTACTCTTTGTCAGGTAAACAAGCGTAGTACCATCCGGAAGCTCCGTCAGAAGTTCCCCGGTACATCGTCATTATTTCTTAACTACTAATTGATTAAATGGCACTGCTATTGTGCATGATATATATATATATATATATATATATATATATATTTATATATATATATATATATATATATATATAATGTGTGTGTATGTGTGAAATTACAATAAAACATGATGATTACGTGCAGATGTCTCACAGGAAATGAATCAATGAGTTTAAATCTTGGTCGATATTGCCTAAAGTACTTCAAAGACGTCTTCATGCCTTAGAAATACAAACGACGAAACCGGTCAGTATCTTTACCTATATGATATTCATATATACGCATTTATATATATATATATATATATATATATATATATATATATATATATATATATATATATATATTCAATTCCTAAGCTTGAGAATTCATATGGCGCCACGATTCACGCAATGTTTCCCAAAATTCCAAAACATTTTTTTCAACATCTAAGTTTTGAAAATACAAATTACTTTAAGCCCATTATGAAATGTTAAACAATACTTCAAATACACTTTTTGCTTTAGGTTTAGGACTGAGTAATAGCAAATATTGTTTTTATTATTACTATTATTTCCAGTCGTCTGCGATAACAAAGTGCGCCACTACAAGATTCACTATACCGATGACGGTACATATGCCATCAACAAATCGTTGTCGTTCAAATCCCTGGAGTTGCTTGTGGCCTTTTACCAAAAAGAGAGCGCTGGACTCTGCACGCGGCTGACCAAACCTTGCACCAAGGTAGGAATATACATACAAAAATATTTTAACAACCATCTAGTTAGGTTTGATTTTCTAATGGGTTACGATTCAAAAGGAATTTGTATTGTTACGACAAAGGAGGAATTCTGCTCCGAGTAGCATCTTGAAGGATTTCTGATTCTCTGCCTTCGGAAACTACATTGAAACAAAAGCTTTAAAAACTTCCAAACTTCGGCTACGGCTGGATAATCTACGTCTCTTGGGGACCCTTCTCCCAAAACAGTTACATTCATAACTCTTCTAAAAGATAATCACTTGTTACCAATCAAGAGTCTTTGATAACAATTTCGTGAAATTTAACATCTGTTTGCATTATCCTGCTAGCGAGCAATAACATCTGTTTGCATTATCCTGCTAGCGAGTAATCAAATAAGCAAACATAAAGATCAGCATCCCAACACATAACATCAAATTTCTTAATTCTTTCTTTTTTTCATTTTTGTCAATGTTTCATTCCTGGGAAGTGTTGGGATGAAGGAACAAGAAAATGATATATCAAATGATAGACATGCATAAAAAATTTTAGGTTCGGTCTTTTCAACGTGAAATAAACAATCAAATAATTACCCAAGGAACAACTCATAACAACAGACGCCAGCAGCAGTACACCACAGAGGTCTTCCTTGGCAGTACCTACGATTTTTTACGATTATATATTGAAAAAATTCATCAAATACCCTTAATTGTCATCCTGTCTTCCTTCTGCAGCTCGTTTCTGAGGTCTGAGATGCTGTTCCCGGTCCTCTCTGTATCTGTAAACTATAATTCATGCTCTATCCAAGAATGGTCCTTGTTCTTCCAATATCTGCACACTTTTAGTTAGACTGTAAGACAAATCTTCCCTTTTTAGCCTTTTATTTTATGGTGGGACTCATTTTCTCTAAACCCTACTAGGTTTTTTTAACACCATCTTCTTTACCACGAGTCTGAGTATCTCTAGTTTATTAGAGTGTGTTTTGCGCTGAAGAGCAGTTTCATCCGAACTACACTGAAGCAGGCGTGGAAGAAAAATACTTCTTAAATCATTTACTGGGTCTACGAAAATTGTAGTCATTATATATTTATCATATTTTCCTAATTTTAATAATCATATTTCCGTCAATGACATTTCCTTAATCCCCCAAGTAACTAATTCCAAAACTCTAAATGCGAGGTTTATATCCTCCCGTAACAAGCTAGAGCTTTCAATATACCTTACATTGTGCACTGTAGGCATTATACACTGGGTGTTTGAGCGTCCTTTCGGCCACTAGCTCCATCCACTGTTTAATTTTTCACATTTCCTCCATTTCTGATACATGGAAATATAATTCATTTCAGCTCCTATCCGTATATACTAAAACAAACAACAGACGCAGGGCAGAATACATCAGCACGCTTGGCAGTAACGGTTATAATAATGTGATTAGCTGACGTATGACCTTTTCTCTCCTCAGGTTTGGAATCCCGACACTGTTGGTCTTTCTTTCGACACTTCCGACCAATGGGAGATTCCAAAGAGCCTGATAAAACTAACGAAACTTTTGGGATCTGGGAATTTTGGCGAAGTCTACGAAGGGCTCTACAACGACCAGACCAAAGTTGCCGTTAAAACACTGAAGCCCGGTGAGTGTTGTTCAAGGTCTTATACAGTTCCTGAGGGCAATGGGTGATTTAAGGTAGGGTGGGTGTCACCTGGTCACGTGCCCCCTCCCCCTTGGCTATGGATAATTGTGGCGCTCGTCATTTGTCTTGTGGTAGAATAAAGTAGTGTCTTCGGCGGTAGTTTTAATATTTTGTGGGAGGTAGGTCGATGTTATTTTTCATACTGTAGATTTATTGAGGGTATTTTTTGTGTTTGAGGTTTATTGAGAATCTCATAAACAAGAATGTATATATATATATATATATATATATATATATATATATATATATATATATATATATATGTATGTATGTATGTATATATACATTCTTGTTTATGAGATTCTCAATAAACCTCAAACACAAAAAATACACACACACACACACACATATATATTTATATATATATATATATAGTATATTATATATAATGATTATTATATATATATTATATATATATACAATATAACAATAGATAAAATATATATTAAATACATATATATTACTATTGATACTATATATATATGTATATATTAATATATATATATATATAATATTATATATGTATATTATATATATATAATATATATATTTAAATAATATATATATTAATATATATATAGATATATAGTATATATATATATATATATATATATATATATATATATCATATATATATATGTGTGTGTGTGTGTGTGTCTGTGTGTTTGTAGTTGAAATTGCCTAGATTTTGAAAGTATCTTTAAAACGACTCTGCTGAAGTATTCCTTAAAATATGTACCATTATGTTTTTAGAATTAAGGACATTACCAAATTTATTAGATATAGTATATTCACTCAATTAATCTGAATATGTGGGTCATTAATCGTTGGAAAAGATGCTGTAAATATTAGCTGTTAGTCGATTTTGGAGAAAGGCAACCGTATGAAAAACTGTAGCTCGCAGGACGCCATTTAGTAGAAGTTGGTTGATATCTGTAGGTTGCAGATTACCTGTAGATTGGTTCCACCTCGTGCAGGTCCTAGAAAGAAAGAGAGAGAAAAACGATTTCGTCAGTTTTTTCATTTATGCAAGGAGGTAAAAAATGAATAAATTAGTAGCCTATTTTCATGAAACAACATGCAGATCTTAATTTGTAATACCTTGCAAATATGATCTCAATAAAACACAGTCTATAGTACCAGCCTTATTTTTTCATGAAACCACAATGAAACCGAAGCGTGCAGGTGGACGAATGGTGTCATAGTGGATTCTGGGTCAAGGTTTTCTCCATTCCAGGCACAATGCGAAAAGAGGACTTCTTAGCCGAAGCTCAGTTCTTGAAGAAATTGCGTCACAAGAACCTGCTCCAGCTGTATGCCGTGAGTACGAAGGAGGAACCTCTGTACATCATCACAGAACTCATGCAACATGGGTCGTTGCTCAGCTACTTGAGAGGTAACGCTAGCGCCTACTTGATGACTGCACTGAATTGTTTTCCTTGGTTAGCCTAATATCAACCTGAAATCTTCTTTTAGTCTTAAGCAGTGTCGGATCAAGACCCTTTGGGGATATTAGGCTAAGGATGCAGAGCGAGCCAAATCAGCTGGGGTTTTCGAAATATGAGCAATTTTGGGAGCATTTTGAAGCTATATGCAAAGTAATATCGAGGAAATTGGAGCAATGCATACTAATGAAGATTACATTAAGTATGCTTATTCTGAGAGCTATACAATGCTTTGCTGTTATACATATTTTTAATGTTATGGTTAGATCGAGGTCACGGGCCCCCTCAAGGCTTACGGACCCATAGGCTAAGCCTAATTAGCCTATTGGGTAGTCAACCACTGGTCAAACCTGTTAACCTGAATGAACTTCGGTCTTGTTTCTTAACAGTATTTCATGGTTTCCTCACTTGAATGGACTTTAATGTTGCGCTCTAGATCTACTTTTGTGATTAATTTCAGGACATACAGTCGTACATGATTCCCTGACTGGGCAAGTCAAGTATTAAAGTTTGATTTCAGTACTTGACTTGAACGAACCTTACAGCCCAGTCGAAATTTTTTGTCTATACTGTGTATGATTTTTATTAGCCTGTCGTCGGTCGCATTCATTCGGAACTGATGAGCCACGCTTATTTGTAACTTGATTCTTATGACTTTAACCTTCATCTCCTTCAGAAATACATGATCCAACCTCTCTCTCTGCCTGTAGCCGTAGAAGACCACTTTTTACGTTACCGAGGGGTCTCCAACTTGACTATTATGTATATTCCTCCTTCCACTGCCTTATGCAATTAAACACTTCCTGCTGAACAAATGCCCCTCGCCTTAAATTTGTCATGCTTCTCATGAATTGCTTTTAGTTTGGTATATTTAACCTTTATCCATTCTTTACCTATGTTATTCCTACAAGTTCTTTCAACACTCTTTTCAAAGCCATGTCTTAGTTACAGTTATAACCACAATCTGAACCATTCTTCTTTAACTTCAGCTACACTATTTTCTTTTTTGCTTCAGACCGTACGTCATCAGATAGAATATATTCATTAGCTTAGTCTTTGACTTATTGTGCCAAAATCTTTTCCTTATCAATTTATCTCTCTCAAAATTACTTAAGAATATTATTTCAAAAATGAGTATTCCTAACTAACAAATTTCCGAAGGGCTTTCTCTAATCTCATTCATTCCAGGTACTTTGAAACCTACGTACCACTCAATCTTCCTCTGTCACCTACCTTTGCATCAAAAGCACCAAGCACAACCACTCATATCCTCCAAATCAGACAGACCCCGATTCCCATGTTGTTTTCCATTCCTAGAAAATGTACACCTGCTGTCAAAAAAATTTGGCTCCACTTACTTGGACAAACACATTTGAACCCTTTAAGAAAAACTCAAATTCTTCTTAAGACAAGCACTTTCCACTTCCTTTTCTTATATCCCTTGTTTATATCAGTCTTATTCATTAATCTTTGTCCTTTTCAATATCATAAATGAGTTAAAACACTACTTTCTCTCTCTTTTCCATGAATATGAGTTCTGGGTGGGACTGCATAGTCCATAACTCTGGTCATACAGAGTAGTAGCTTTCAATTGAATTTGCAGATGAAGTAAATGTCATACTTTAATTTCTTAGCAAGAAAGGAGTGATTGCCGATGGTCTTAAGGAAAGGGTAACACCTGCTGTGCTTTGCTCGCATATGATTTAATTCCTCTGAATGAAATGAGTGATTCTCCAATGACACTTTGCCAGATGGTCCTGGAGAGAAAGCAGAGCTGGAGGAACTCATTCACATTGCAGCTCAAGTAGCTGGTGGGATGTGGTACCTGGAAACTGAGAACTACATTCATCGAGATTTAGCAGCCAGGAATGTCCTCATTGGAGCAGATCTTCAAGTTAAAGTTGCTGATTTTGGATTATCAAGACTTGTCGATGTAAGTATGGAGGTTCTTGACAGTTCCTTAAATTGAGTCACTATTCCATGCCTAGTAATATGGGATGTAATAAGGGAGGCCCCTGACCAAATGGATGCTGATTAGCAAGATTAATTAGTCAGTACTCTTGATAATAGCTCGATATTATTGGGAATGATTAAACCTTGGAGATCATTTTCAGTCAGTTGCCTTCATTTGCTGGAACCTAATAAGAAGTGACTAAGATTTCTAGATATGATCAGTTTAAGGGTTTAGTTATTTACTTATCAACTATGTTAACATCTGTAAATCTTTGGGACCAGGGATCATCCTCATTTTTTGTATAATATCCTTCTGCCGCTTCTCGGACTCGGTAGGTGGTACTCCTTACATTACCATGAGCTTTCCCTACGAGCTACATATGACTCTTCTTGATTTTCTGTTGCAAATCATATCTTTGGTTCCCCGAATACTATCATCACATTAGGATTCATTTAAGTATCCTATTCCACCAAAGGTCTCTCAGCTAATTAGCCTTGGCTTGAAATCCGTTGCGTCTCAGCATTCGAGTTGAAGAAGAGATAAGATTACCGGTTATTTTCCCGTTCGGCCTCATGCTTCTTCCAGAGCTGCTGGAAATCTTTGCATATCCCTGCTTCCAAAGTCGATAGTTTTCATTTTTAAGGGAAACTCTCTTTCCTAAACTTGTTTTCTCGTAAAAGATTCTATTTGTGTAGAAGTTAGTCGTGTTAATAAATTTAAATAAGACCGTTTGTTGCTGCTGAATTAGTCAATGTAAGTAATGTGATGTATCATATATGAAACACATAAGCCAAGCTGGATAGGAATAGAGAGGTATAAATGGGACCTATGATTTAATCGTAAAAGGCAAAGGAGGCGTCTTTTGAGATCAACATTCCCTGGGGAAATTTTAAACAGCAGATTTAAAGCCGACGCCATCGCTACAAGAAGATCAACATGATTCAGACCACGTTTGTTGTTTTCTACAGGAGGAAATTTACCAGGCAAGGGAAGGAGGGCAGTTCCCAATCAAATGGACGGCACCTGAAGCTTTGTCCCACAGCAAGTTCTCCATAAAATCTGATGTCTGGGCATTTGGAGTCCTTCTGTACGAAATTATCACCAAAGGAAGCAGACCTTATCCTGGTAAGCAGAACCTTTCATTCGAAAATCAAACCTTCATTTGTTGAGTAGTGCTTCTCCCATGCAATAGATGCCCCTTAACTCAAATTGCACTCTATCTCATCAAACAGAACCTAACCCATCCTGAGATACCGCGTCCTACCTCACCTGTCCTTGGATACAGTGACTGCCAACAACACCCCCCCCCCCCCACAACCACACAAACATACAAGTATCTGCCATCATTGTCTTCTGGAGCTGTGGCGCTCTCACTAAATGCAGATATAGTTCTCAGCGTTTTTTCCTGCTCTAATATATCACGGATACGTGCAATCTCTGCATCCTGTTTCTGTCTTGCAGGAATGAGCAACAACGAAGTCCAGGAGAAACTGGAGCAGGGGTATCGTATGCCCAAACCAACCTGCTGCCCACAGCTACTATATCAAATCATGTTGAACACTTGGGACATCGAACCCCAGAGAAGACCCAACTTTGAAACATTGCAGTGGAAATTAGAAGATTTCTTCAGTCTTGAGCACTCTGAGTATAAAGACGCTGACTCAGTGGCCTGATCTACTGGTCAGAAACTTGTTTTCAAAACACCTCTGGTCTGTGTTGCATTCCAAATAATTAGACATTTTTAGATTAAGTTTGATAGTAAAGAATACTGGTTTGTCTGTTTTTCAAGGAGCAGGCCTCTTTTAGGTGGGAGCGAGCATGCAATCTTGAATACTGTGAGCTATAATTATGTAAAAGTCTATAACATGAAATACCTAACAAACGTCCTAACCACAAACAAGAAACATAACTTTATAAAAATAATATAGGGAAGAAGTGTCATATGTAATGGATATATATAATAAATTCCACAAATGAAAATAAATCATTTGAAAACCCTTCGGAAAAGTGTTAGTTATAAAGGGACCCAAGAACTGGTTATCATCGTAACTACAATGAAAGCTTCTATCACAAGGGATTGATGTTTGCATAGGATTTAGATTTTCTGATGATGAGAAGTGAGTCAAAGGATGATAGGGTTAGGAAGCAAGGAAAGAACTCACAATTAATTTGAGACTTATGGCAGGCAAGGGAAGTGTTCTATTCAGGCGCAATTCAGTTCAGTAAATTTCCACTAAGCATCGACAGGCGATTCTTCATCTTTGCTGAGGTCTGAATGAATTTGGTTTCAAAGATAAACTATTAATATATTAGATTTGCTAATTCAGAGGAAGATTTTGTAACCAGGAAACGATTCGGTGAGATTACTGGAAAACGAACCCTGCCAGGAAGAAAACAATAGCCATTAAGATAATTAGACTAGAGGAAATGCCGTTAAATTCAGACTACGAAAATCTTAAAGGAAAGACCGGCATCATCAAGGTCTCCAACGCTCTCTGCGGCATTCTGCCACCCATATCCTTCCTTCATTCGCTATATATTCTATAAATCTCCACTCATCTCTAACCTCCCTTGTCGCTGTTGTCATCGAAGCAAACCGGGGTCTTCCAGTTCTCATGGAGTCCACTATACCTGACATCTTATCACGAACGATTTTCCTGGAGGTGTGCGGACGGACGGAGGAGTGAGAGCCAGCTCCATCTCCCTTCCATTATCATCTCATCTACATATGGAGTCTTCATCGTATTTCTTATACCCTCATTTCCGACTCTATCCTACCCTCTAACTCCTGATATTCTTATTGAAGCTCTATTCTAAAGTCAACAAAATCTTCTTGATAGAGTTTTAGGCGGTTCCAGTCAATTTGATTTCTTAGTCTTATTCAGCCTGCCAATTAAAAGTTCGATTTGCCATATTTAGTACTGGAAATCATTGTTCCTATGCACTCGAAAAAATCAGACCTCATTAGTCCTTTCTTCGTTAAATATCATTTCATTTATTTTCAAACGTTCTTGCCACATTACTTAGATATACTTATGATGCTTCCGGTTAAAAAATAGTATCATTCTTGTGAGTTTTGTTGATTAAAACAGCATCGCCTAAGTAGATAAAGACTTTCTGTCTTTATCTACTTAGGCCTTCTCTTCCATCTCTGACCACTTTTTCCATTATGAAATCTATGAGAACAGCAAACATCGAGGGTGAAAAAATATCCCCTTGTACCACCCACACCGTTTACTGCAAATTTACTTGACTAGACCCCATCGACATTAACTAATCAATATTGGAGATATATATATATATATAATATAATATATATAGATATATATATATATATAATATATAGTTACCAATACATGTGTAAATTTTTTACGCTTTCAAGTATTATTCCGCTAACCTAAGGAATAACTTTCACCTCACATCTGAACGGCACAGGTGGTAGTGACTTATCCATTAGGCCAATGTTAAATAGAAATATGACTGGCATTTCTGTATCAAACTCGGAGGGCATACATTCGAATCCTGGCCAAGTTAGATGCAATGATCGCAAATTATCGTCTTTGGGTCTGAATATTTCCCAAAGTATAGTGAATTCGATATTAAAGTGTATCTGTGCCTTAATATTTGATAAACGCTGTATGATGAAATATATATATATATATATAATATATATATATATATATATATATATATATATATATATATATATATATATATATATATATATATATATATAGTATGTATGTATGTATTATATATTCTTGGTAGTAAGCCGATAAATGGTCGCTCAACTACGACGCTAATAGGTCGCCATTTCTTGCGTTTCATGTTGCTCTTGGTCGCAATGTTCTAGGTGTTAAATTAACTTTGAATAGAGCTAGAACTTTTTTTTTTATAAAGATAATGTATTTTGTACAAATACAAATGATTTACTAGTCTAAATAAAGATTCTTTTGGCAGATTCAATTTATTCATTTTATGGCGTAACCATCCCTCTATAATAGTCTTCAAAAGTCCTGACGAATATTGAATCAAATAACATACAGTTATTTCATCTTGACACAACCTTATCTCGGCTGATAACGATAAGGAGATAAAGAGACCATGGTTTTATTAGTTGCACTTCGCGTGTTCAGTGGCCCAACTTGACACTTTACTAGACGTGGTGAAAACGGCTGTGCATCTTTAAATCGATATCTGTATAGTTCTGTCTCTTAGTTCTGGAATTCAAAACGA
>NC_087200.1:137644007-137736507 GCF_015104395.2 Macrobrachium nipponense | reverse complement strand
TTTGTCCTTTTGCTCCACCTTCTGTCCACTAATATGCCCATCAGCTTACTTGCCTTCGTGTCTCTATCATCTTCCAGACGAGTACCCGGCGACACTGCGCTTAGACGCCAGAAAGAAATCGGTGGATATCGCGAAAGTTCATGACGTCAGGACATTGAGACCCCAGAGCCATTCGCAGGCCATCGATGTCAGGAATACTAACGCGGCAGTGAATACGAACACAATGCATTCCAGAGGCGCTTCTAGATCGAAGAGGTGGGTTGAATTCCGCGTGTTTACCTTTGTGTGAGATTGTAAGGCTCGAAATGCATAAGTAATCGAGCCCCTCTTTCGCGTGCTAGATGGCAATATGCTGTAAATACCTGTCACGAGAAGAGAGACAAATATTTGAATATTGGGCCAAATAAATAAGTAACAGAGCCTTCTTTTGTGTGGGAGGTGATGTAATACCGATAATAACAGTTTGTAGATAGAAATGCTTTATGGATATTGACTGGTTTTGAACTTGCTATTGACGGGACTTCAGTAAATCCCTGTTTATAGCTAGCTACACCAGTGCTCTCACAAAATAAATGAATGAATAAATAAACAGTTTCATATCCGGGTCACCTGGCTGCTCCAGCGTATCCGGCCTGGCCACTGGACGGATGTACGTTGCCCTGTACGACTACGACGCGAGAACGGATCAGGATCTCAGCTTCAGGAGATGCGAGCACCTGGAGGTTAGTGAATGATCCCGTCCTGGCGGGAGAGATTTGAGATGACTAACCCGAGACAATTCTCCTCCTGCGTTCATAATCGTCAATTCATACTTTTTCTACTCTTTTCTAATCACTGATCTATTCTTTCTGCGTTTTCCATTATCTTCTATAACTTAATTCAGATGAACAACATATTCTTTGGAAGCTTCCTGGATTTCAAGTCTCTGTGCTTGTCCCATACGAACAGGGATTTATATTCTGAGTAACACTGATAATAATTTGCTTAGATGGGAAATGAGGCTTAGTTTTCCGGAGATGTACGTAGAAGTGTTTAGCTTTACAACTGACGATGTTTTTTGCATGAATTCATTGCCTATTCACTTCATTTCTTCCTAGGATTTTATATCCAGCGAAGATTAAAAAAAAAGGGGGAGAAAAATATTGTTATACAAAACCTTAAACTTTATTTCTGAATATAGAAATGATAATTTGCCGTTACACCTAACAAGACTGGGCATAAAATACTTTTAAAAAACTACGTGGGAATAATTGTCTCTCAATAGCTATTGGGAAATGTTAGAAATGGTTGCAATGATTCAATTCTGTTAATTTGCCTTCAATCTTCCATTGTAGCTTAGGCTAGTGTTCCGTAGCCCATCAATTTTCTTTCTCTTTTTTGGTTCTTAACCTTTCAAAGTCACCATTTCCAAATAAAGGTTTCAGCCACATTTCAGCACTTAAAATATAAGTTGGGATATAACTACTGTCTTGCTCTCTTGTGTTTTGTTCTCCCAGAGTCGTCCCTGTCGAACATAGTAAATGTCCAGTCCGCATAGTTCGGCGGTCATCGACCTCGTTGCAACAACAAACGACCAGAGTTATATTATGATCCCACGCGATAGAAGCCTCTTTGAAGTCGGAAATATTGCGAGATGGTTATTCGACTGTGGAAGGTCATGACAGTGTTGAGAAGGGCCTACGGTTAGCAATCTCATTCCAAAAAGATTTACCAAGAATCGAAAAGCTAATAGCATCTGTAATCAGCCCTCTCAGAGGAAAAGTTGATAGTGGAATAAAATCTTTACAGTTGAATAATTTCACTTCACAGGTCCTGGAACCGTCATCGAACGACTGGTGGCTGGCAAAGAGTCACGTGACTGGACTTCAAGGCTTCATCCCGGCTAATTACGTCGCTCAGCTGAAGAGCATCGAGGCAGAGGAGTGAGTCCTTTAAAGTCCTTTTTATTACATATCGGTAAAAGTGAATGATCTCACTTTCCATTTTCATGATCTGGAAAGATTTCCTAAAAAGAATCTGCGATCTGATCCCACTGATTGGAACCTGGGGCAACAGACTCTCCCAGATATTTTAAATAACTTGAGACGAGATTCTTTGTTAACCTTATGCCAAATATACTTGCTGGCTGAAAGTAAAAAAGACAGAACGGGGAAATAAAACATTTTGGAGCGAAATGTACTTTTAGCACTTCATAAATTCTTAAATTTGCATGATTCAAGGTCTTCCACATTCGCTGCATTATGGTTATAAGCTATTTTATTCACAATTGATGTATCATATATATATATATATATATATATATATATATATATATAATATATATATATATATATGATATATATATTCCTTCTCTCTCTTCTTCTTCTCTTTTTAGGTGGTACTTCGGCAACATCAGGAGAGCAGAGGCTGAAAGACGTTTGATGTTCCACGAAAATGACCACGGAAGTTTCCTCATTCGAGACTCTGAGAGTAGGAAGAATGAATTCTCCCTCTCAGGTGAGCAGGATATTGAGTATGACTGCGATTTATTCTGCATTAATGCCTTCTATATTTCTCTAATCCTCTGAGTTTCGTAAAGCTGCAAGGGGACTGATATTGTGTTTTTTGGACGACAACAAGAAGTGCCATTGTTATGAAATCATTTGCGTGTGATGGTGGGTAGAAACAAATTCATGTCAGGCGTCTTTCAGAGCAAACTATGGAAAAACATCGTTGAAAAACTTCCTCTCATCGGAGAGGGTCATAGTTGCTGCGCGGCTGAGTGTACCTAATCACTTCATTTCTTCCTAGGATTTTATATCCATTTCTCGAAATTCGTCAGAAAGAGCTTTATCGAAGAAAGTTTTATGAAATTTCTAAATATGGTTAGCTGCGCATAATCTCTCTTCTATTAGATTCGATTGTAAAAATCTCACCAGATGCAGCATCTGAGAACTTCCAGAGTCAACTAACAATCAACCATTTCTTTTTGTTAGATTCAGATGCAAAAGCTGCTCCTGAAAAACTAGAAAGGTCTTCAAAGATAGTTAGATTTACACAGAGAGAGAGAGAGAGAGAGAGAGAGAGAGAGAGAGAGAGAGAGATGAGAAGAAGAGAGAGAGAGAGAGAGAGAGAGAGAAGAGAGCCATGGATCGTTAGCTTCACACTTAGAAAACCTCCAGGGATAGTTAGCTTTTCACTTAGGAAAACACTTCCAAAGGTACTTCTCACATCCAAAGGCAGTTAGACTCACGTACTACTCTTTCTTTTTCATATATTCCTCTGCACTGCTTCACCTGATAAATCTCCTAAAGCCTTCAAAGATAGTTAGCTTTACTTACAACTAAGGAAAAAACCATTCATGGATAGCTAGCTTCACTTAAAAAAAAATCTAAAGATGGTTTTTTTTTTTTAAAGTTCAGCTGCAAATCTTATACCTGCAAAAAAAAAAAAAAAAAATACTCTTAGAGCCTCCAAAAATAGTTAGCCTGACAATAATAAAAAAAACTAAATGATAGTTTAAAACACAGAAAACCCTCCAAGTACAGTTACGCCTTACAGACCTTAAAAAATACTTCACAATCATTTCTTTTCCTAAATTCAGCCGCACAGTCAATACGTCTCTATGCGTCCACACGGTCGAACAATGTCCGACGGACAAACATTGTTACCATTTCATAGGCGAAGCAGGATGACGTCATAAGCGGGGAAACGATGGAAGTAGATCTGGCAACAAACAGTGGTACCAGATGAGGTTGTATTATTTGTATACCAGTGTTTTTACTCTGCTCACAAGGCAAAGACCGGCAGACAATTGTTAATTGGTAACAATGTCTGTCCGTCGGACATTGTTCGACCGTGTGGACGCACCTTAAAGACAACTCCCCAGCCCTCAAAGGTGGTTAGCTTTTGACGTCTTCCTCTTGCAGTGAGAGATGGCGACAAAGTGCGGCACTACAGAGTCCGACCCAGAGACCACGGTGGATTCTTCATCACGAGGAGGGATCCCTTTTCTTCCCTTCACGATCTCGTGGACTTCTACAGCAATGACGCTGCAGGATTATGCACCAGGCTCAACAGGCCTTGCGCTAGGGTTAGACTTTAACGTTTTGTCTAAGGAAGCTTCGTGAGTTGATGGATGTTTGCCGATTTTGAATGTAGGTTACGCCAAATTTAACCCTCTTCACTCGTGCTTCATACATGCACACACGCACGTATGCTACATTTAGCAACTCTTCAAAATGCTCATTAAATCGAAATACAGTAGAACTGCACTCTCTTCCGTCAGTATCTCTCTCATATGTATACACACACATATATACGTATATATATATATATATATATATATATATATATATATATATATGTATGTATGTATGTATGTATGTATGTATGTATGTATGTATGTATGTATGTGTAGTACTGGTAATCTTCTTAGGTACGAAGAGATGGTAATTCAGTTGTATTCCGCATACGAAAATGAGAATGACATATCTCAGAAAATGCCCAACACTTTCGTACTCCAATGCACCTCTCTTCTTGGAGCGTTTTTTAAGGAGTCCGAAATTGTTGGGCATTTTCTGAGATATACTAATTTCATTTTCCTATGTGGAGTACAACTGAAGTACATATGTGTGTGTGTGCATATATCTGGATTCTTACATGTGTGAACGCATGTCAGTACAAGAATACAGGCTACCGTATCGATATTCAGGATATCAGTCATACCATAGGATAAACGGAATCATAAAGATGTCATAGATTCTTTACCCAGATATGAAAACTGAGCAAATACTACAATTAAACTGAATTTACGTCAGTGGTAATAGTGAATAGACACTTAGTCATGAACACGTTAGACTTACATACTGCGGCTACGAAGCTCATGGCAGGAGCGGATGCTTTACCCGGTTTACCATGTTACCCAGTATATAGGATGAATTTTCATCGGTGTCTTTTGCAGGTGGACAAACCCGACACGGTCGGGTTGTCTTATAATACGTGGGACACCTGGGAGATTCCGAGGGACCAGATCATAATGAAAAGATTTCTGGGGTCAGGACATTTCGGTGAAGTTTATGAGGGACGTTGGAACAAGACTGTGCCAGTAGCCGTCAAGACTCTGAGAGCTGGTAACTTTTCTTTTCTTTCTGTTCATTGGCCACAGTTGTTGGTTCGTATCACTCAAATTCAGATGTGGAACAATTTTCTTGATACCTAGGCATTGAGATAATGCAAGTTCAAGTGCAATAGGTCACCCTTATTTGTCAGTGGCAAGACAATTTTTTTTTTCTTTTTTTGTTACAGATGATCTTTGACAGTTATGCTAAACTTTTAGATAAAAGGGTCAGTTTGTTTGTTACTTGGTCACTTAGGTAAGACAATGTCATTTGCAAAAGGTTGTCAAGAGTAATGTAAACTGTCTTAATATCTTCATGAACAGTGATCTGTTAAATGCGTCTACTTTAGGTAATTTGTGTCCTTAATAGGAAAAATGCACGCGGACGAATTCCTCGCTGAGGCTCAGTTCTTGAAGAAATTACGTCATCAAAAACTGTTACAGCTCTATGGCGTGTGTACAAGAGATGAGCCCGTGTTCATTATAACAGAACTAATGCAGAATGGGGCGTTGCTTGATTATTTACGGGGTAAGTTGCATATAGTACTATTTGTTTCCATGAGACTGAATTTACGTTATGCTTTTAGGAAAGTTTACCCTTTTCTGCTCTCTGGACCCTTTCGTTTTCAGTTTAGTATCGTTTGATATCT
Source organism: Macrobrachium nipponense (assembly GCF_015104395.2). Classification (NCBI taxonomy): domain Eukaryota; kingdom Metazoa; phylum Arthropoda; class Malacostraca; order Decapoda; family Palaemonidae; genus Macrobrachium; species Macrobrachium nipponense. The sequence continues at coordinate 137,730,759 of NC_087200.1, read as the reverse complement.
CACGTTTCTCTTGAATGTCTTCTATTTCTTTAACAAGTTGCAATAATAATTCGTAGTACGTCAGTTTTTCTGTGGCTTAATTTTGTCCAACCTCGATCAAAAGATGTGTAATTTAAGAACAATTACAACGGTAGGTTTTGGAAGAGGGATGGCACTAGCAGACCAGGTCTACATAGGAGCTCAAGTAGCAGCTGGGATGGAATACTTGGAAGCAGAGAACTACATCCACAGAGATTTGGCAGCTAGGAATGTCTTGGTCGGCAAAAATCATATCGTCAAAGTGGCAGATTTCGGTTTGTCGAGACTCGTCAAGGCAAGTACTCTAAGGATGTGTACTGCGGTATAATTATAGACGTAAATATTAAACAAAATACGTATGGAACCGTGATGCAAGAATAAAACAGGCAATTAATTGGCTCCTGAATATTTGATTTTAGTCTTCGTACAGCTTCATTTAACTGTAGATCTTACATTTCTCATTTGATGCCACGTAAACTTTAAACGTTTCTCGTTAGTTTATAACTGAAGCTATATTTTCTGTTTAACAAACATAATAACACGAAAGTTAGAACTCTGTGATTATAACCCTAGACATACGTTTATATAATTCTGAAAAATGGCTCGCCATAAGAATAAGTAGTGAACCGAACTTGAACAGGATTACAGCTTACTCTGTACTACTTTGTCACAACTTTTTCATTACGAAACTATGTTAGCTTTTGCACCCATTGGTGTCAAGACCTACAATAAGTTTTATGAAGACTCAATTGGAAAGGAATGAAGCATCTAAGCAAGTGTTGATGTTGTCTTTGCCAGGAAGAAGAATACCAGGCACAGGAAGGGGCGAAGTTCCCCATCAAGTGGACGGCTCCTGAAGCTCTGAACTACAACAAATTCACCACCAAATCCGACGTTTGGTCCTTCGGCGTCCTCATGATGGAGATCATGACTTATGGCGCAGTTCCTTATCCCGGTGAGTAATAAGACCTGTAACTCTTGTTGTTGGTGGGCTGCACAATACTGCTATTAGCTGTCCTGTTCTGATCTCTTTTTGAAGTTAAATTAACTTCATTGTCTTTAATTGGCTGTATAGCTTGTTCGTTTACGCGTCCTTTTCTCATTTCTTCCTGTTTTTAACTCCTTTGATGCATTGCAGTACAGCATATTGCTTCCAGTTGCCTTGTCCTGCTTTTTCCGTTTTATTTATCTTTATTTATTCAAATGAATATAATATGCTAGAGCTTATTTTTCAAGTCCCCTATAACAGTTTTTTTCTGTTTTTTACATTGAAATATTAGTCTGCTTCCCTTCATAAAAAAAGTCCATGAACTGTAAATATTTCTGCTAACACAAAGTGTTAGCACGCTCCAGGCCATAATTATGTCGACTACATTCCAAAATTCTGGTTGGTCCATTCGACATATTGATATTGCTCTCAAGTATACTGTACTATTAAAACGTCGGACGGTTTGTGAAAGACTTGTAGAGCAAACATTTGCCATCATTCCCTGATCCCCTAATTTCTTATAATAAAAGGTGACAAAAAATCTTCTGTTGCATACGCAAGAGCAGTCAAGCTTTCCAAATGCTGTAAAGAGTTTCATTCAGTAGTGTTCCAAGGAATGACAGCAGTAATAACTTCGACCTCCCAACATTGAAGGTATGCATGGTTAACCTCCCTACTCCTCCCTAACGTAGGTAAGGTTAGGGTAGGCTTTGTAAGTGGTGCTAGCATAATAATCGTATCATTCTTGAATTTCATCTCTGATTACTCACCCTTTTTTTTTATTTCACTCGTTCGAAACTCTCCCTCTGCATTAGCTATACATATGTATATATTAATATATATATATATATATATATATATATATATATATATATATATATATGGACGAGTGAATTACTTGAATTAAGCCGTCGGATCACTGAATTTTCCTTCGACACATTATTCACGATTGCGCTAATCTTTGCTGAGGCAGTTGTGAAGATAAACGAGAAAAAGATGGTGGCCTTATTTGACGGCATAACTTGCATGGACACCGAAGGTCCAAAGAAAATGACCTTGTGAGCACCGTTGATATTCTCTATGAGATTCATTTATATTGTTACCGGGGCCGGTGCTAGGAATTGCGGAGCCCAATCAAAAAATTCAAACTCAACGACACTCAAACTCCCTTTCTCTCTCACTCAAAACTGTTTTCTTTAACCTGAGAAGGCAACATCTTGCACTCAGAGATAAACTGCTACGGTATATTATTATTATTATTATAGAAATTACGAATTTTTAATATCTGATACTATAAAATTAATTTTCCAAGTGGTAATTCTGTTAATGTAGTATTATGCGTAATATTGTGAGGAATAATATTTCCTCATTCTTCATTCCACGTTTTCGGTAGCGGTTTATTCCTTTTAGAATGAAGAAAAGGCTCCAAACGGTAACTCTGGCGTCCCTCCCCCCCTCTCCCACCTGATCAAATACGCTTCAAACCGGCCTTGATTATTACTTATCCCATTCTCAACAAATACATGATCGTCTTCTTCCCCTGCTCCCTTAGGAATGACGAACGCCGAAGTTGCCGACCAGATAGAGAAGGGATACCGGATGCCACAGCCTCCAACTTGCCCGAATAACATGTACAACATCATGCTGGAGACTTGGGCCAAGGACCCAAACAAGAGGCCGACGTTCTCCACTCTGAGGTGGAAGCTGGACGATTACTTCACCCTCGATGACTCCGACTACAGGGATGCTGACCAAGTTCCTTGAGATGCATGAAAGGCTGTGTCTTGGGAAAAAAAAGACGTGATTATGTCAATGTTAATTATTTGATTTGGTCGAAATATGTATATTCTTGTTTCGTAAATATTGATCATTCGGTTACAGTATGTCAACCGAGTTGCTTCTGGTTTATGAAAGATTTTGTGTTACCGAAAGAGAAATGTTTGTTCTAACGTTTATTAAAAGCATCACGTCGCTCTGAGAGCTGTTTGGGTGCAGGCAGCGAATGTTCATTATACGGTTTTTGTAAACAGTGACCCTTAGTCGCGTCGTCACTTCACTTGCTTTTATCGTAAGAGTTCTTTACATTTCGACAGTGAAAACTTACAAACAGTACATATACTTTTTGTAAATATTGGTCGGCTGGTTAAAACAGTTTCTACTTGCTTTGCAGCGCTCCTTGAATTCGAAATAAAATTTCTCTGTCTCATGCACAATCACTCGTAGAAATGTGCGGTTCATGAAGATCTTAATCAGGTAATTTAACTGGCATTTTAAATCCTGTTGTATGTGGCTACTGATTTTCTTACATTCAAAGGATAGCTTGTTATTAATACAATGCACTTCATCCCCAAATAACTGACAGATATCCACCAATTCTTCAGAGAATGTTTCAGTTAACCCGGAATTTCCAGCATGCAAAGGAATTGTTTAATACTTCATGAGTAAGTCCTGGTGTTGGAGAGTTGCAGAAATCTCTCAAACAATTCCATAAATTCCAACAGAAATCAATTAACGATTATCTTTGCTTTTGGTGAAATTATCAGATAAGGAAAAGTCGTAACAAATAACATTTGGTCCATAAATCATAGAGAAGTCGGTTTTATGAAAACTTGATGCTGAGACGAATGATGCCAATTTTGTCTTATGCTAAGTAATAACTAAAACTGCATCGTTCCTGGGAGCTTGTTAATCACACCGAGTTTATGATATACCTGACGCCTTTTTTTCTGTATGTAATGTGCTTGTATACAATATATATATATATATATATTATATATATATATATATATATATATATATATATATATATATATATATATGGTGTAACACGAGTTTATGCAAATATTTAGGGAAAGGAAAGAAGTCATTCTGAGCAGAAAATGTTTCATAAACATGTACATTTTAGTGTGTCGATTGTTGGCGGGGTGAATTTTTAAAATAACAATTATCATTATATGGCCAAGTAAGATGGCTCACGTAGGATGCTGGAATAGTTACGGATAGAGGGCTGGGGATGAAGCTGATCAGTTCTACTCTAAACAGCGTCCCTTTTTCGCCAAGACACTGTCCGGGTTACGAGTGCCAGATTCCTTACTCATTTTGTGAGCAAGAAACTTGAGATAATGCCTTACCGTTTCGGTAATGTGGAGTATGCAGATAAGAGGTTTATTTATGGGTTTTGCAACAGTGAACTCCACTGTTATAAAAAAGGAAATAGGTGATTAGGTCGATGTGAATAAAATACTTCCGAATTAAATGCATTTTTTAGATGCTGAACAAAGGGGAAATATGCGTACATCATTGAATCCTTCTCCCTCTCCGTCAATGGTATTCACTGGACTCCGATAAAGAAAAGAAAAGCATGCCGAATGGAATCTCTCCTCCATCAAAGTAGGCCTATTCATTACACACCGATCAAAGATTTAAAACATCAAAAACCTCTCCTCCATCCAAAGTATTCATCACACACCAGTCGAAGGAAACATCACACTTAAGAAAATGCTCGTCTCTGTCAGATGAAAAAGACTTTCTTGAGACGTAATTAGCTAACCATTAAAATAAGATTACGGTGAAGTCTTTTTCACGGGTGATTTACTAATTGTAGGGACTGTAATATTTGTTACATTTTTCAAAAACCTGCCAGAAAAAAACCATAATTAAAAGACTATCAATCTACTTGACTAATGCACTTCATCAACCCTTCCCACTCATATCCTCAGACATTGTATACGCCATCTTGGCCGAGAGCCGCACTAAGGAAAAAATGTTATGTTATCTTAAAAATTCACTTCACCAAGAAACGAAGCTTTAATATGTGTATATTTATATAACATTTTCTGCTTAGAACAACTTTTTTTCATTTCCAGAAATATCTATCTATCTATCTATCTATCTATCTATCTATCTATCTATCTATCTATCTATATATATATATATATTATATATATATTATATATATATATATATATATATATATATTCTTACAGTCCTCTACAAACTCTTAATTTTGTAAGATGAGCAGCCACCCTGGTGCTTGGACAATGATGGCCCTAAAATTATGGTGATGTGTGGAGTGGAATTAGAAACCTGCCCTGGATCCATGGACTCTGGGCAACCAAACAAGAGTTCACATCCATTGTGTTGGTCATCTGAATTAGATTAAACCATATAAGCATGGGCCCATGGTAAGACTGTAGAACTAAAGCTGTGTATAGACTTGTGGACTCAGCCTATCAACCGAGGCGACCAAGTGCTTTTTCTTTGTATTCAATGTAAGATCTTTAGTTTAATGAAGGGTGTTCTTCAAGATTTTGTGTAACTAGTGTTCATGAATTGGTGTGTGGTCTCTTGGTCCAAACATAGGTAAGATTTTAGTATCTAAACTTTTTCCCCTGAAATGTATTACATGAAGATATTTAGCATTGCCTAAATGTTTTTTTTCTTTGAATGAGTTCATTTTGTCTATTTATTTCCCCTCTGCTTGAATCCACGTTGAATATGCTTTTGAAAGACATGAAAAATATAAAAATTCCCCATTTCAGTCAGTCATTTTATTTTCCTTCGATTTCTCTAGCATGCGGAGTCAAGTAATTAACTGGAAAACAACGACTTTCCATTGTTTGTATACAATAAACAGAATTTCTACCTTCATCGTTGTCATCGCCAACACTAACAACCTCTTGAAGCTGTAGGCTACCGACGCACGTGACAGTCTGACTCATTGTGCACGCTGTGAATTGTACCGGGTGCTGGAACTCGCCATTGCTAGTTACAACTTGCATAATCAAATGCTGTAGTTTAGACTTAGAGGCCATTACGAAATTACTCATGTTGCGCCATGACATGGCAACTTTTGACAGAAGTCGTGGAATGACGCCATAGCTGGCGCAAAGTCGTCAAACTCGGGGACTTGGTTACAATTTATGGCAATTTGGTTTTAAATGAGAGCACAGTGGAGTCGAAATGAAAAAAAATACGGCCGTTACGACTTGCGCGGTTTGAAATGGCCAATATGTGACGCAGGCTTAAAAGGCCCTCTCAGCCTCTGTGGTTGTCGTGGTCAAAACATGTAAACAAATCGCCTCAACTGTGACTTCCAAGAGTCAAAAGAAGTACAGTTGTGCTCAAATCTCATGCGACATGATTCTTTTTGTATCGTCCAGATTCTCAGACTCAACGTGATGTTGCCAAGTAGTTTTATACTTTTTTTCTAATGTCATACATGTCGAAAAGTTTGTGAATTCACAGCTAGCCCTATTTTTCTTATGATGATATATATATGATCCCTTTTATGCATTGGTATAATTCGTAATCTGTGTGATTTGAATTGATTTTCTTTTTTTACGCTACTAAGTTCAAAGTGCGGTGTGATAAGGTTAGCTGTGCCATCAATGAAAGCACACTTTACATGCTCCTTGGACTGGTCAACATAACTACGTCTGCTGCAGTATGACAGTAGACCTAATAAGCTCAACAGTCATAACAACATTTTCAACGTAGGAATATGAACTAAAACAAGTTTTCTCTGAATGCTGAAGCTTTCGACTGTGTTTAAGCTGCCTGTATGTTGCAAAATGTTTTATTGGCCTAAAAAAAACAATCTAAGCCTTCTGAGATATGATCTGTTATTAATAAATTTATTTGTAGAGATTATCTGTTTTTTGACGAATACAATAGGAATATGAATTACAACCAGTTTTCTTTGAATGTTGAAGTTTTATGCTACGTTTAAGCTGCCTATGTTGCAAAATGATTTATAGGCCTAAAAGAATAATCTAAGCCTTATGAGATGTAATGTTACTAATTTTACCATTTGTAGAGATTACCTGTTTTTGAGGAATAAAAGATAATGATTTTGATTATATGGAGAAGACTATTAATCGAAATATCATAAGTATTAATATCAAGGCGTATGGGACACTTGTTTTTCAACTGGTTTAAAATATTATTTTCTTAAAAGTCCTCGCTTTTGGTGTATAATTTATTCTTTCATAAGGTAATTTGAAGAACAAGAATGTGTTGATAACATCATTTGCTTTCTGGCCAGAAATTGTTAACAGAGAGATGTGACTGTTAATTGTAAACTAAAGAAATCTAACACCTAGGCCTAAGAACAATATCTTGGCATTGAAAAATGAATAATTGCATAGGCAAATATTTGCTAGTATGCCATAGTTTTTTTTTAAATATTTAAGAATTATAACAATTAATTATGTATGAAAATCCAAATATTACTCTAACACATAATAAGTAAGTGTTTTCAAGATAATTTCATTGTCGCTACTCAGTGTAGACCTACTTATGTTACACCGGGTGGTTGTTGTTGCACCGACACTAATGATAGATACGTCACACACGCTCCCCTCACACGTTGATATCGGTGGGCGCATTCTACTTTTGCATATACATATTTACATTTTTTTCAGCATTGACGTGGTAAAGCAATCAAATAGGATTATTTCAAATTTTATGCTTTGGAAGCATTATTAATGTTATGACAATTGTTTTTCGCTTTTTTTTTAAACTGATGCTTGATGACGAATGCTTGATTACGACCTCATTTTGGTCAAATGCTTCAGCGATGTGTGAACGAAACTTTTGAAAATGTTTCGAAAGAGTTTTTTCTGAAATTTGCTACACGTAACATTTTCTTACAGTTTTGAAATATATGACAGATTTCACGCTCATGAAACATATTATGTCCATATTGTATGCAATAATCGCGTTTCCGCATTGAAATAAAAGATAAATATGTAGCATGCTAGGTTAGTTAGTGAATCTTGAACGAAATCGTATGGAGTCATGTCGCATGAGATTTGAGCATCACTGTACATATGCCTTTTAACGGAAAGCTATCTGCAGTAGTAGGTCGTGCTGTTACACAGAACGAAAAAGGAAACTTCTTTGGGTTCGTTCTTGGTTAAAACGACGTGAAAACGAAAGCGTTTATTATAAACTATAATAGTAAAACAACCAGAGTCAGACTGTAGCCTGTATGAATTTAGCTACAGAAACTGTAACTTATTTTTAAAATTTGTGTTTATATAATTTGATAATGCATACAAGATAACATAATGAGCGTAGACCTCCTAGGCTATGAAATAATCTGATATTTAAGATTGAGCATGGTTACTTGTATGAAGATCAGCAATTTCAGGCAAGTTTTCCCCGAGTCGTGTGGTGATTTCTTCATTTTTCCTCTTGAGACCCCTCTTCACAAAACTATCATGCTTGATGGGCCCATATACATCGTCTTTCCCTTATATCTTCGACCAAAAACAAACTGATAACCTTATCCACTGTACCAAGCTCTCCATCTTTATTTTAATGACTTGAAATCCGCACTCTCAGAAATGTAAACAAACCTGAATAACCACTGGTTCCATGCAACTTAAAAACACCATACAAACAAATAAAGTCGACAGTTGTTGTGGATTGAAATCGACCGCTACCATTTTCAAAATTCGTGACGACGGAAGTAGTCGTCAATATCATGATTAATAGAGTACTCTATTAATCCTAGTCAAAACATGAAAAGTCGACGTCATATTCAAAAGTCGACGGAAATTTGCTTGTGTGACATGGCCTGTAAGTCCATGGTCTAGGTACCAACTGGTTCAACGGGGCGCCGAAGGCCAGAGTTGTCTTTCTTTTCTTCTGCATCTGATCTAATGGTTAAAGACCTATTCCTCAGTTTCATTTATCAGAATTTTTATTTTATTTTCAGTAGACACAAATTAATCAAAGCTTTACTTTTCCTGAATTTTATTAAGTGATAGTACGTCATAGATGGGGAAAAGATTGATTTGTGAAAAGTGCATCAAAATCTTTTTTTATTAGATGTAAGTTTATTAAAAAAATAAATTATTTTCAGCTTTGATAAACACATGGCTAGCGCATTTAAAAGATCACGATTTCATCGTGTATTTTGTTAACAAAGAAATAATATGTATTTAGTGAGAATTCTATGAAATTAAAACTGGTTTAGATGTAACGCATACTTTATCTTTATGTTTGATGCATTTTTTTCTGTTTTACCTTTTTGTTTGCGAGCTTGATGGAATCATTCTTTGCAAAAGATATTGTATGATGTGATCTCAGACATATTTTAATTTCACTTAATTTTTGCCGATAACGCTTTCTTAAGTAAGTTTTTGTTACTTTTGCACAGATTTTCATTAATTCTTATAAACCTGTTTGGCTGATAGAAAGATCCTGCATTTGATTTATTGCAACGAACAGTTCAGCTGTTTAGTCCTATATGTGATGTGACTGTTACGGTTACCGTATCGCTGTCGATCGAGAAGTTTATAAACATTCTGGGTTCCTTTGCTGTGTTACTAGTGAATCTAATTGACAGGAAATGGTTACTTATGGCATAATTTGTATAGAAACAACGTTTATTCTTCAATGGTGGATTTGAAGTTAATAATTCAGTGGTAAGTAAAAGAGAAATATTATAATACCTACCTAGTACAATTATTGTTGTGGTAGCCAAGAATTTTTCTTTAAGTACCTACCTAGGTAGTCAGAGAAATGTTTTTTTCTAATATCCAGTTTTGTTGATACTCATCTACCTAACCAGTGGATTTTGCATGATAGGTAATAGGTACGCCTACTCTGGCAGTCCCCCAAAAAGTAGCAAAATGTGCTTTTGAATTTTCAACAAAAGATCATTAGTAGGTACCTATCAGAAGCAATGAAAAACATGAAAATTACCATTTTTTGGAATGTGTTTTAGATAAAGAAAAAAAAATCAAGACCTGCATTCAACATTGCTGATATTAAAATTCGAAGTAGGATAGAAATTTTAGGCTCATTGCAGTAGCCTAGGGACACATCCTAAACTAACCTTGCATTACAAAGGTAAAGACCCACTTAATTCGGTAACTCTAAGGTAGAGTGCCGCATGGAGGTACGGTAAAATACCGAATGGCTGGCCTCTACCATAGAGTGACCATCTTTCTGAATAAGTACTTTAACACGACTTGTAATCCAGGATAGACATTAGTCAAAAGCCAGCGCCCATGGGAGCAACACCTTGAGACCTCTACTTTCCTCTGTAAGTTTTTTCAATTAAAGCCATAATTTCCGATTTTCAGAAAGGTGGTCGTCAGTTGGCCATTTGGTACCTATTTTATCCCATTGTATATATACAGTGGTACCTCGACATAGTAAAGGCTCAACTTACGAAAACTCGAGATATGAAAGCAAATACGAAAAATTTTACAGCTCTACATACGAAAAGTTTTCAAGATACGAAAGGTTGTTGCTGTAAAGTCCCGAGATTTGCCCGGACCACTGAGAACAATTTTAAAACTCCCGCGCCGCCAACTGAGTAAACTCGCCACCATCCTCCCGCTCTCCCATTGGTTCCTGATGCTAGTCACCCATAAGGTCCTGCTCTCCTATTGGTCAGCATCTACCCCTTGTGCTTTAAGTATTCTATTGGTAAAAGGATGCTGTAAATTGAAAAACTTATTCATGTGATACATTTAATAAAAAAAAAAAACATTAGGTAAAGATAGAATAAAGCATAGAAATGAATGGTTATTATACTGTTTGGTAGTTTCAGTAGTTGAAGAGAGAGAATGAAAATTTTTGGCTTACTTTGTAAAGTGATTGCTTGGCGATCGTTCGATACTCGTAAGTGCTGGATGTAAACAGAAGTTTGGAAGCTTTTTTTTGTTTGTTTATTATAGTTAATGGTTACTTAATAATTATTTGAAATAAGTACATGGTTAATGGATGAATGTGCTCACATGAGTAGTAATACATAACAGGTTTTGGGTGGTGGACAGAGTGACTCATGATAAGTAACAATATTACAAGCCATTGATTTGGGGAAATCAGTCGGGAAAGAGGTGCCATTGCTTCTATAGCCCATAAATTCACTAATGGCAACTTTAAGACTGGCTAAAATCCATTGGGCAGCTCATGAGAGAGTTAGCTGGGATCTTGACTTCAAGGGAGGATGTAGGGTAAATGACTGAGTGGCAACATAGCGGCCACCTTCCTGAAAAAGCACTTGAGTTTGCTGCCATGACCGTCAGTCAAGAGTTGTGGCCCATCCAGGAAGCACACTGAGAACCTCTATGCTCCTTTCAAATTAAGTAATATGGCATAATTCAAACGCTTTTTCAGGAAGTGGCCACGTTCTGAGAGAGGTGGTTGCTATGGAAATCGATTTTTCATGTACTTTGAACATTCCTGATGAAGGATGTGGTGTTGTCTATTGCAGATCAGTTATTAGCTATTAACCTCATATCTATCAGTAACAAATTCTGAGTGTATCATAAAAGATAATATTTATGGGTATGTTTATCAGCAAATATATAAAGATGTCATGTGTGAGAGAGAGGCAGGACATGTCTCCTTGAAGTCAAGTACACAACTAAGTCACAAGCTGCCTAGAATCGATGAGCTGAGGCAGTCTAAAAGTTACCATTAGTGAATTTATGGGATACAGAGGTAATGGAACCTCATGTTCCCCCTGATTCCCCCAAGTCGATGGTGTTTAATATTGATGCTCACCATTAATGAGTCCATCCACCACCTAAAACCTGTTATTGCTACTCATATAAGGGTATCCATCCATTAAGGGCTAGCAGTTCGTGTTAATTAGCCGGGGCTTCCATCCCTCGGACCCCCAGAGAACAAAACCACTTTTTACTATAGTAGATTCACATCAACCGCTCCTGATTGGCTGTTGGTAAACCTCTCGCAGGGCTTGAAACTCTCAGTCTCTCTCAAGAGTTCACATATGCAGGATGTATGTTCCACCTCTCCTGAGGGATACTTTTGACAGGTGTATCCCTCAGGAGAGGTGTAACATACATCCTGCCTATGTGAACTCTCGAGAGAGACTGAGAGTTTCCAGCCTTGTGATTGGGTTATCAACAGCTAATCAGGAGTGTCATAAGGGACTGGCCTAGACATTAGATGTGCGGTTAATGTGAATTTACTATAGAAGCTCCCCTGTAACACTGTGCATGTGTAGTAGCATTCCAGAATGGCCATCATTCAAGAACATATCAGTTCTGAGGTTAATTACAGTTGCCTGACAAAAAAACTAGGTAAATTCTATAAGCAACCAAAATAAAGACAGTTTTCAGGGTAATACCCCATGCAGAACTGTTATGTAGTTCTAACTTATTATTTAAGATATTTGTGTTTTTACTGAGAAAATCTCGGCGAGATCTTCAAGAGGATTAATGTAAAAACAAAAGGAAAAGATGGTAAATTTCTCAAGTTATCTCATTTTACTGCATCATATACATACAAACTTTTCTATATTCAGTATAACAAATTCATTGATAAACAGTAATTCCTAGCTCTTATCTGACCCTGAGTGCTAGTGCGTAAATCACGCTGTGATTTTAACTTATAAATCACAAGTATTTTGGTTTTTGTATAATAACAATCTTTCGTAAAATGTTCTTAAGTATTTTTCCATTCATAGGAAATCAACAAATTACACTGTGCTTACTTATGAAATTTTCCCCATAGTCCATACCTACCTTACCTTTGCATAGAGTGTGAGGTCTAGATAATGAGGCAGGTAGCACAGTACTGACTTTATTACAGGTAAACAGGGCTTATAAACAAAGCTGCGGACGGATATGTATCCAGCCGAATTGTGTTTTTATACAGACATACATATATTAATATTCACGGTTACAATTATCAGATACATATGAGCTATATGTCGGCGACAAGGCTGGGACAGTTATGTACAAGCTTTTATGGAAAAAGTGTTGTCCTTACAAATACTCTCCCCCAAGAAAATGATTATGAAATAATAATTGAAAGACATGATAAGAAGTAAGGAAATCTAATTGCGATAGCGTATTGGCGGACGGAGGCGACCCCAGGTCCGTGAGACCAGCTGCCTTTGGGGGACTTGGCATCTGCTTCCTTTGGTGAGTCGGGTGACATGATGCCTCCCCTGGAACAGGTTCTGGGGATTCGACTGTCATCCTCGGGCGGCTGTGACTCTGTCTGGGTGGCTCGGTGGCTTCGGGAGACGCTCTGTTTTGTGGAGGCACCCTGGGACGCTTGCCGGGCTCCTCTTCGGTGTCATCCTCATCGAGCAGAAAGGCGGACTTCAGCCTGTCAACGGCGACCCAATCCTCACGGCTGGATGCAGTAGGGGTCTCAGTAGGGTCTTGTCAGAGGTGGGTGGTGGGTGTCGTTTTGAACGAAAACGTATCCGCAGGATGCCAGGGCCTTGGGTAAGAAATGTTTCGTTCTGTCGAAGAAAGTCTTGAGGCAGGGCATGAATTTCCCGGCGATCTCCCATAGTCTCGAGATCGGAGTGTCTGCATCGCTGGCGTCTGTTAGGAAGAACTTGCCTGGTACTGCCAGTTTCCCCATAGACTTTCTTTGTGGGTGATGCCTCGCCGTTGGCCCGCAGGGCAGTGCGGAGGCCGAGGAGGACCCAAGGTAATTGTGATCTGCAGTTTTCATCTGTACAGCGCGCCATCAGGGAAGCCTTCAGGGAGCGGTGGGTTCTTTCCACCATGCCGTTGGCTGCAGGGTTGTAGGCGGTGGTGCTGTGATGCGACGTCCCCATTAGGTGGGCCAGGGCGGCCCACAGGTCCGACAGGAAATCGGACTCGCTGTTCGTGATGATGATGTCTGGCACTCCAAAACAGCTGATCCAACTGGAGAGGAGAGCTTCTGCGCAGGCGCTGGTGGTGGCCTCCACCATTGGGGTCACTTTTGGGCTACCTGGTGGACCGATCGATGATCGTCAGGAGGTACCTGGCACCCCTGGACAGAGGCAGAGGCCCAATGATGTCTACATGGATATGGTCAAACCGGTGCTGGTGTTGCAGAGAAGAGTTGTACCAGAGGGTCCTAAGGGCACATCTTCCCACCTTAGGACGGTGAGGGTTGTGCAGTAGGCTGGCACTTCTGGATCAGGGGCCTGTTCCTGTGCCAGGTCCTTGTAGTTGATCCCGAGGTGGATGGCGTTGATTTCGATCCTCGAAAGTGCGTCGACCACAGGGTTCTTCACCGGGGACGTAGTGAACAGTGCAGCCGAACTCTGCGATGGCTGCAAGGTGCTGCTGTTAAACTGTGGACCAGGCGTCGTACGCCTTGGTGAAGGCGTGGACCAGCAGATGGTGGTCCGTCCTGATTGTGAAGGGGGAGCCTTCCAAGAGGTATCAGAAGTGGCGTATGGCTTGGTAGACGGCCAACAACTTGCGTTCGAAGGTGCTGTAGTGGGTCTCGGCAGGTTTCAGTTTCCTGTTGAAGAATGCGAGCGGCCAAGGAGACCAATTCGTGACCTGCTCCTGGGCAGCTCCGCAGGTGATGTTGCTGGCGAGTCTCAAGGCCGTATTGGGATCCTGGTGAGCCAAGGTGATGGCCCTGGTGAGTGACGTCTTTTTGAAGGCCCGTTGTTGCAAGGCTACAAGGCTTCCCATACCAGCTTCTTCGGCTTCCCCTTCAGGACCTCCGTCAAGGGGGACATGGTGCGGGCAATGTCTGGGATGAAGCGGCAGTAATAGTTCACCATGCTGATGAACTTCTACAGGGCCTTGATCGTTGTCATTATCGGAAACTTCTCTATGATGGCTACCTTCGAGGTCTTGGGGCGCATGCCCGTTAGGGAGATCTCGTGACCGAGGAAGTCCACCTCCACGCCGAAGATGCATTTGTCGAAGTGGAAAACCAACCCGTTCTCCTGGAGACACTCCAGTACTGCTTGCACATGGTTGACAGCTCCTCCGTTGACCTGGAAAAGATCAGTATGTCGTCCACATAGCAGATACAGAATGGCAGGTCTCCCAGGATGCTATCCATCAGGTGTTGGAAGGTGTCTCCGGCATTCCTCAGGCCGAAGGTGGAATACGAGAAGACAAAGGACCCAAATGGCGTGATGATGGCTGTCTTGGGGACATCATCGGGGTGTATGGGAACTTGCAAATAGGACTTAAGTAGGTCCATCTTCGAGAAGATCTTTGCTCTGTGAAGGACCTTGGTAAGATCCTGCATGTTCAGCAAGGGACAGTGATCGTGTGTTGTCACCAGGTTTAGATGACGGTAGTCCCCATAGGGTCTCCAAGTGCTGTGCGGCTTCCTCACCATGTGGAGGAGCCACTCCCATGGGCTTGAGGCCTTCCTGCATCTACCCATCCGTTCCATTTCCACGAATGCCCTCTTGGAGGCTGTTTGGCAGGAGTCGGCGGAACTTCGCATGTGTGTGGGAGGGCCCTTGGTTGTTTTATGTTGGTATATATGTACCATGCTTGGCTGGGGTCCAGGCCACCTGACGGAGTTCTCACTTGAATATGTCAGGGAACTCTTGCAGGAGGGCACCGTATCTGTGGGACATGATGGAACACACAGTGGGTATGCCTGGACCCGTGGCAAGTGGGAGGGAGCAACAGGTCGCTGTGTCGAGAAGATGCTTGCAGCCCATTTCTACCAGGAGCCCATGCTGCGCCAGGAAGTCTCCCCTCAGGAGAGGGTCCTTGACGTCCAAGATGATGAACGGCCAGATGTAGGTGCGCGTCCCAGGATGGAGATTTTCAGGGGCTTCGTAGGAATGGATGGGAATCCTGTTCGTGGCCACAAGGGGGGCTGTGGTGTCGAGAGTGTTGCTGTGGTCCTCTCCTGACAGTGGGAACACCGACTGCATCACCCGGGTGTTGACCAGCATCCTGCGGCCGGAGATCACATCGTGGATGTTGAAACCTATGGGGTGTGGTTTTGATATGGTTGCGGCCATGGCTGTTGATGTGGGTGGTTGCCTTCCCCTTTTTTTGACGAGGAGGAGCAGGGGGCTTTGAACCTTCTGTTGTTCCTCCCAAACTTACAGTGGTAGAAACATCAGGGTGTGTTGTTCCCCCGTTGCTGCAAGGAGGCCTCCCTTCTGTGCACAGCGTTCACCTGTTTGTCTGCAGGATCCTCCGTCATCTGGCTATTGGTTGACGGCGTGGCGGCAAACTTTGCGGCCCTGGCGGCTTTGGTGAGTTTCTGGGCCTTGTCCACCAACTCGTCCATGAGAAGGGCAACAGCCTCTGGAATCTGCCCCCATGCCTACGGAGACAGTTGGCAGAGGAATATTTCTCATGACAGGCTGATTTCTTTTTTCCGCCTGTCCTAGTAGTAGGAGGCCCATCAGCTTGTCCTAGGCATCCTTCGGGTCCGGGCTACTCATCGGGTGAATGATGAGTTTGAGAACATGGGCGGCCCTCACAGGGATGGAGAGGGAGTACGTCTTCACAAGCTTCTGCTTAAGCTCGCTATAGGTAATCTGGCCGACCTGCGCGTTTAGCGATTCTCGCCCATGAGTACATTCCATTAGGGGAATAGCTACCTCTTCAGCTTTCCTAAGGAACTATTCAGTGTCATCGATTTTGGAAGCAGTAACCTGGAAATCGACTTCTGTCTTCACGTCATTCTACCTAAAGGACATTGTTTTCTTCGATGGAAGGTTACTTGCTGGGGATCTTTCATGGCCACCAATGCGGTAGCGTGGTAAGTTCTCACATCGAGCGTTAGTGAACAGAGGTGGGGTTATTACTTAAGGTCTGTAGCTTTAGCAAAAGTGTTTTTTCCTTCTTTTAGTTTTTCTTCATTAACAGTACACATTATTAAGAAATAGGTAGGCAGATAGCATGGATGAATGACGACGACGCTTCCAGCAAGCTTCTTCGCCTTTGGTGATCAACAAAGAACCAGAAGTAGCTGCTCAGGCAGCTCCTCCTCTGTACATGAGAGGCCTAGCAGCCACATGGGAGGCCCCTTTTCCCTCCACACATGCGAGGTATTGAGTACCACATGGGAGGTCATCTAGACAGAGACGAGGCCTGACTGACGAAACTGACACAAGGTACTCTATGCTGGCAATCTTATCCAAAGATCTGAGTATACGGGTGAGTGACAATGCATTGTAGGTGAAACCGAGTTACCTGCGCTTGATTGCGGAAGGGGTCGGGCTGATTGTGATTGATCCCACCTCCTAAATGTTGTTAATCGGGCTAATTCAGGTGTTCAGGTGGTGTATTGCAATATGAAGTTTTCATTATAAAACTAATATTGTAATATTTACCTGAACACCAACGCCTGAATGACTCCCACCCTCCTCCCCTCCTCAATGAATAGTGATTAATGCAATTGAAGGGAGAGCGCTCTGCTGACCGGTCCTGGCAACGGTGATACAGGTTACTCAGTAGTTTACCTGCAGTGTTGGTAGCGCTGGCAGTTAAAAAATTACCCATTTACAGGTAATTCTGTGGGGATATAGTAGTTTGGGCTGGTCAGTGACCAGGGCAAATTTAGGTGTTCAGGTAAGTATTACAATATTAGTTTTATAATGAAAACTTCATTTTGGTGCCCTAGGGGTTAGTGTAACCAGTTTTATTGTTGTGGAGGGGTTCTGTGAGGAGGATGCTGGCAGTAGAGAGTTTGTCAGCAGTGGATGAAGGCTGAAAGATATTAAAATTTGTTAGCAAATTGGTAAGAAGGTAGGTGGGGTGGTGGGGGTACCCCACTCATCTGCCATAAACCAGCACTTTTTCTGCAATTGTCTAGTTGAGACTGCTTTCTATTTCCTTGAATAGGAGACAGAACTTTTGGCTCAAGTCCTTGTGTCCAAATCGTGTGGCGAGTCCTTCATGTTACCTCAGAGCCTAAGTTATGTTCAGAGGCATTCAGATCTAGAGAAGTGAGAACCATACTTTTAAGACTTGATAGCTATAGCAGGATCTTTCCCATCTTATTGAAAATATTTCATTGCTCCAAAGGTTACTACTACGATCAGAAAGTTAGTTGGACTTGCAAGTTTTCCTTCCATTTGGAGGAGAGGAAACATTGCTGTTACCAAAGGAACTAAGACTGGCCTCATACCCCTCAGAATATAGGTTGATTCATACCCCTCAGAATATAGGTTGATTTCAATTTCTGTACTCCTGTTTTGTGTAAGGTTATATTTTAGTCACTCTCTTAAGTGTTTTTGTTTTATTAGATTTTTTCAAGACAATAATCTGCTACCAGCATTACAGTTTTGAGTCAGATGTATCAGTGTTATTTTCTATTCCATCATAATTATTTATTTATCACCATAGCCAATAACTTGTCTCTCTCTGCAGGCTGATTTCCCTTTGCAGCCCTCTTGGGATTCTAGTGAGTGGACTCTGTCCATAAGGATTTTCAGTAGAGGATTTAAAGATTGACAGAAAAGACATCTTACTGAACCATCAAGTTGAAGCTTCTTTTATCTTTTTTTTACTTTATGTATGTTGTTTGTGTGGGTGTGTGTGTGTGTGTGTTTTTTTTTTTCAACAAAGATTTGAACAAAGTGAAAAATAAAGGTGTGAAGGATGTAAGCACAACAAAAGCAAATGACTAAAGGTCTGAAATATGTAAGCTGTCGTTTGGCTACATCACATGAATAGTGCTAGTCTATCCAGTTTTGTTTTATTCATTCTCCTCTAGCTTGTCGAGGGGAAAATGCACATGAGGTAGGTGATCAGCCCATGCACTATGGAAGCGCCAACCTAGAGAGACACTTGCCAGCCTGTCCCCAGAGAGTGGCTTGTGTTCATGGTATGTATGGTACCACCTACCCTGCATTGTTGGCTGCTTTGCTGAAGTACTATGGATGTTTCTGTCCCTCAGTATTCTGAGTGGCCTGTCTTTTGCTGCTTTTTCTTATAGGTACTCATTACTGTTGAGCCTCTTGTAATAGTGATCTTTCTTGCTTGGATGTGACCCACGTGGTATCAACCACAGCCTTATTTGTCTGAAGCTACTACTCTTCCTTAACAAGTCATCTGCTAAGGGCAGTTCTTACTTGTGTTGTACAAAAAAGAAAAAGAGATCTAAAATATCTTACTAATCTTCATAGCATCCTACCTAACTTGGTGCTTACCCCCAACACTAGCCTTGTGATGTTTTTTGCATGTTAAATTACACATTACCTAACATAACCACCCAGGCCGTAACATCCTGTCAGAACAGGGATTCATTCTACCTGGACCATCCAGCCCACATTACCTCACAAATAGTTATATGCCTACATGATTGAGAGCTTCAAAAATCCTTGCCTATCCTCCATCTCCCATAACCTAGCATAAACTTATTTAAAGGTTGGTTTAAGGATGTCAATCATTGATTGGAAGTGGATTGTCTTTCATTCTTGGATAGTTTAAGAGAGTGTTTTGTTCACTTCTTCGCTGGATATATCTTCTAAGGTAATTGATATACTATCACTTCATGCTATCATAGGCATTTGATGTTCCATGCATGTATGTGCAGTTGTGCCAGTAGTCACAAAACTGGGAGACAAGTTAATAATCTGATGTTGGTAATCCTCACACATCAGTTATCCATAACCATGCTTATCATCATCCTGTATTTCATTCTTTTCCTTGATGAATTTATTTGATACATTTGTTCAGCTGCATTCAATGGCCAGTCTGTTGAACATCAAGAAATACTTGAATTGCCTCCATATCCTCAAGACCCCACCCATCCAACTATTGCCATCCCCTGCTATAGAAGGACTTCCTGACTTTTGTCCTGTTCAATGACAGTGGTACACTGTTAGCCAATTGGTTCTAGAGATAGCCTGTGCCAGCAACTGTTTTATTTTTGGTTGCTCGGCAATCTCAGTGCCATGTTTAGTTATTTGATGCAGGTTGATGACTGCCTGACTGATGGTCTCCTCTTCTGATCGTGTCATAGAGTTCAAAAAGAAATTCTCTTGTTTCTTTGTACAGTGTGAAAGTCACTAAATGAGTGAAGACACGGGGTATATAACCCTGATCCCCTTAGGCTACTCATCCTGCATAAAAGTGAAAAGGTGACATGTACAGGATTGGGAAGAACACAGTGATTATCTGAGTTGACGTAAAAGATATGAATGAATGATATGAATGTCAGGTACTGTTGGACTCTTATGGTGTCCTGTTGGGATGGCGGAAGAGTATAAATGTGCCATTCCATGGAGTGTGAAGTGAAAATTTAGAATGGCAAGAAAATAATACATTGCAGAAAGCTTGGCTTGGTTTGGATGCTAAAAAAAAAGGAAATAAGTAGTGGTGTTGGATGACTGAAATACAAGCTAGGTGGCAGGAAATATTTATTAATATGTATGGATTGCCTAGACTGAAAGAGAATGGAGAGTCTTAAGGAAATGTTTTTGGAAAGTTGCTTGATTGTATTGAATACGTGCATGGATTCTAAAGAAAATAGTTACATTTGGGGAATGTGAGGAAAAGTTTGTTGGTTTATGTATCACTACAGATTAGTTTGAAGAGTTAAAGTATCATTCAAGTCTGTTATGTTTGCATTCGTTGCATCAGTTTTAAACCTTGTCTTTCACCCCCGACCTCTTCTTTCATGTGGAATCCATGGAAAGGATCAACAAACAGCAAAGTTCGTGTAACAGCCAAACACCCGGTTACTTACTACGTTCTCCAGTATTTAACCTCTGCACATGTACATCGATCTCATTTTTGCATTTACTTATTTATGAATGATTTCAGTTCACTTAGCATATTCACTGGAATACCATATATAGTTAGTTACTCAAGATCTTCCATAATACTTAATATAGATATGCGGACGTTGTCCACTGCCCTCTAGTAATCAACAGATGCAATCGGAAGGGACTTTATATATCAGTTTCTTTCTCCGTGATTTTGAGATGAGTATTATTCCGACAATCCAGTTGCCAGAATCACGCTCAAGTGAATACCGGTGAAAAATTGCTTTAGGAGTTTGTTTATGCCGGGTAAGGAAACTTCTTCAAGATTAGTTTCTTAGGGTTAGCAGGAGTATTGTATGACCTGTAATATTAGCTTTATCTATTTTCGAAATGTTTATATATTTTGTATATTAAAATGTTGGTGATGATAATGTATACCGATCATATGTTTGTGTATTTCATCTGGTATGCTGAGCACCTTAAATGCGTCTCCCGTCGTAGTTTCGTGCATTCAGTGTTAGTTGTCACAAAATAACTTTATAAGACGTAAACAATAGTTATTCGCTTGCAGTAGAAAACCCTGAAAATCTCTCTTCTGAGGGAAGGGCCTGTAACTCAGAGCATAAGAACAATTGGTGAATGGTGTGAAAAAGAAAATTTCACCTATTGTCAGACATGTTTATTTATCCATTTATTATTATTGTCTTTTCTTTTTAAGAAGTGAGATCATTTCTTCCTGTATTTCCCTTTACCTTTTCTTACTTCCTGATGAGCACTGTGCCGCATTCTTTGGAAGTTTGAATTTCAAGTCAGTGACCCCTGTGGGCTTGTTCCATATAAATAGGGTTCACCTTTTGAATAATGATAATATCATCTTAGCTTTTACATTTACTCTTGCCCAGAGTGAATGTCACTTAACTCTTTGAAGCGTTTCCATTTCTGAAGGAAAGGTTGTTATAGTACTGGCTGCTGAAGAGCAACACCCCGGCCGTACCAACACAAGGATGGCTGAATCAAAATAGTAAAGGAAGGGAACAAATAACTTCACTTCAAGTTTCGGGGCGCATGAGTTAATTGCCGTAGTTTTTTTGAATTTTGAAGTGTAATTATGGATAGGTAAATCACAGGGAATTATAGTAATATGTCTATATGTTATTGGGGTATGGTTAGTATTTATACTTAATCAACTGTTTAGTTTGTCGTTGACCTGATTTAGAAAAAAGAAAAAATATGATTTTGTAGCAGTTCTGTTTGAAAAAATGTAAAATGAAGGCAACTTGATATAATAACTTTGAAGTGCCAATTCTTTTCAATAGTGACGTGGAGTCAGTCGTGAAGTTTTGAACTTTTGGCACTTTCAAAGTCAACTCCTCTGGTCTAAGGAGACGCTCAGAAAATTAAGGCAGTAAAAAGGTTTTCTTCCTGTTTGTTTGTTTGTCTGAACTGCCGTATCGATTCCCAGTGATGATAATTCAACACTGATCCAAATTAGGTAAAGGTTGTATGCTTGGTTCCAACTGGTGCTTTTCATCAAGACTATTCCGCGACGCGGTTGTTCGTTTCCTGTTTGTTTATGAGGAAGAAGATGTTTGGTATTAGGGAAAACATTTGTTTGTTTATCATTCTGATTCCAACATTCGTTTATCCAAGCATATTTTAAGTCGTCATTAAGTTGAAGTGCAAGAACCGCCGCGGCCAATTGTATGCTTGGAGTATTCATCTATAAACGCGAAACAAGAGATGTAGTAAGCAGATTAAGATGGCATCGACTTGACCAAAAGTCCTCGAAATTCCATCGAGGGGGTGTAACTCAGAGGTAGAGTGCTCGCTTCGCATGTGAGAAGTCCCGGGTTCAATCCCCGGCACCTCCAGACTCCTGTTTAATTCTTGCTCACCTCTTTCAAGCACTGTCTTCATTCTTGTGCAGCTTTAAGAAAATATGCTTGCAACTGTGCGTTAGAGGAAGTCGTAATGAGAACTGTGGGCCACCAAGGACATGCTCCTAAAGAACGTGACCGAATGTGGGAGTCGGGGCTTGGGGAGATAGATGTCCGGAATCGTCGTGGGTGGACGGGTTCCAGTAATGTTTGATGACGTCATAGAAACGGCCTGACGTCATCAACGTGTTCCTAGGTGGGCGTGTGGCGGCAACTCTTTTGATCTGTATCCCGACAGACGCTCGGAAAACATTCTGCCCATTAATGTACCTGCTGGATGTTCATGGAACATGACACCGCGCAAATACTCTCTATTATTTACAACAGTCTGTCCCTCCCACTCACTGTTTCTTGGGTCTAAGGAACAAGAGACGTGCTGATGCAAAAGCAAATTCCACAATCTCTCTCTCTCTCTCTCTCTCTCTCTCTCTCTCTCTCTCTCTCTCTCTCTCTCTCTCTCTCTGACTTGACGTTTTGTGCATGATGCGAAAATGAAACCCAGCTTTAGTCCGTTTACAATTTGAACTGCTGGGAACGAAAGAATGATGAAATTTGCTCTCAAAGATTTCAAAACTTTATTTATATATATATATATATATATAAATATGATATATATATCTATATATATATCTATAATATATATTATATATATATATTATATATTATATATATATAAAACGGTCACTGCAAAATTTGGATGGTATGCAGATAGTAATTGGAGGCTATAATTTAAATTTGAAATGCCATCAGCACTGTTATGTGTTGTGTATTGGGAAGAGGGAAGGAGAGTGGTGGCGGTGGGCGACTTGTGGCAGATTCAGAGCATCGGACTGTGATGTGACTCAAATGATGATTGTAAACTAAATGAATAACTGGGGACAACGGATGACCTGCAGATGAAAATTCACAATTAATCCTGCACTCAGCCAGAGGAAAACTTGATTGAAAGTGCCAGAAAATTCCTATCTACCATTAGTGAAAATCGTGTCTGGTATTCATGAAATTGTAGGACTTAAACTATTATCTTGTAGGATTTACTATTAACTGGTCGGAATCTTGTTGTAAAATAGGCAAGAGATGCTAAAACTCATAGCTGACACCTCTGAAGTTTCATGGTAGAAGGCAATGGCATCTATGGATTTTGATTGTGGTGGTCATTGGTTTGGATTGGGGACAATAACAACTATTCGATCTTGCTGAAACGACCAAGTTGCACGTTCAGTATACACAGAAAGGATGAAGGAACCATTCATTCGTTGCTTGCTGTCTACATTGGAACCAGTCCAACTTGTTGCTTCGTTCTCGTCATTTCCCTTCCTGGCTCGTTTTGTTGTGATCCTCTAATTCCACTCGTCTATCTATACCTGGTCTTTGAAGTAGATTAGTTTACTTACTCTAGTTTTCACTGTGTAGTTGACTAGACGGTTTATCTATGCTTTCATTATCATCTTAGAATACATGTAGGTAAAGTATGCGTTAATATATTTAGGTGTCTTTGATTAGACAAAAGCCATGTGTCTACAAGTTGCGTTCATATGTTAATATCGCACACTTTTTATCTCATAGAGAACCAGTGGACCAAATGAAACCAAATTTGGCAGAAGTGATCCTTATATATGCAGACCTTACCCATTGGGTATTGCTGCTTCTGGTCAGATTGATCAAACGTTCGCTATATTTGGCATCCATTCACTTGCATTCCTTGAAAATGTAATGGGATCATATATTCTATAAGGTACTTTAGTAGCGTATGCGTACACGATGCGCAAACATGTAAATTATATATGTATAAAAAATTGGCTTACATAAAGAGAGGGAGAGACACTATAAAACGCGTTGTCCCTTGTGGCGTCATTCATTTTCATCCGATAAAATGTTATTGTAAGATGATTGTTATCAGATTATGCTGAATTTGACCAGACCGGGTTTCATACATACTACATACACTTTGTTTCGGTTAGGAGTGGCTGTATGACCTCATAACGGAAGTTTGCTACGTTCAGGACAGTTATATGCACTAGTCACTAGTGGATCTAAATTTGATGCTGTTGTGGAGTTGGAGTATTTTTCCAGATGTTGAACGAAGTTTATAACGCAGTTCTTCAGTTTTTGTAGCATAACTTTTACTGTGCTGCAGGAAATTTTTGGTATTGAAGATAGAGATAGTAGTTTATCTACATTTATCCC
The DNA here is from genome assembly GCF_015104395.2 of Macrobrachium nipponense. Classification (NCBI taxonomy): domain Eukaryota; kingdom Metazoa; phylum Arthropoda; class Malacostraca; order Decapoda; family Palaemonidae; genus Macrobrachium; species Macrobrachium nipponense. Next base: position 137,706,182 of record NC_087200.1, on the reverse strand, counting down.
TTGCGTGTACACTAAGCTATAGATTTTAATTGGAAATACCAATTGATGTTTGCAAGGAATGCAGTTATGCATGATGCATACCCATGCATTGCGCTTCCATGCTTAGACTGTTCCCGAAATTGAAAAAAGACGAAAGAAGCTTTTGCAGCTATTACGAGAGATGGAAGGTTCACTGCTTTAGTAACGAATTTCGTTTAGGCAGGGTAACCAAAGGCATTATGCCGAGCGCTCGATCCGTTTTACTGTGCGGCACTTAAGTACCGGTCGATTGACCTAGCCTTCGGGGTTCAGGATGCACGGATGAATAGAGTAGTTATCGTCTGTCCAGAGATCTCCCAGGTGATGTTACGTATGACGTGAGTGGTGCATTCCAGACTGTAGAGCAGTGGTTCTCAACCTGGGGGGCGTCAGCAATTTCCAGGGGAGGCGCGAACCCTAAGGAAAAATGAATAAAAAAATCTCTCATTATATTCGTTATTCTCTTAACAAAAGTGAGGAACTAATATTTAGAAGTATGAAAAAATGCAAAAGTATCGCCCTATAACGTTAGTTTCCTAGATTCTACTACTCTAGTTAGGCTCGTTGGGCTGACAATGTTTTATGATTATTGACCTCCTTTCTTTTTCTCTTTTTTTTCAAGTCTGGGAGGGAATTTTACTCACATATGCCAGGGGGGCGTGGTCATATAAAGGTTGAGAACCACTGCGTTTAGATGAAGTGAGGTGCCTTTAAGGAAATCATTATAAAAAAAAACTATTGCTCAAAGGCATATTGGTATTTATGGAGTATGGATGGAGTCAGTAATTGATTTATGATCATTTTTACCAAGAATTTGGTTAATTTAGAAAATGTTTCAGCACGTTTCTTGGGTTATTTTACTAACGTGAGTTATTTGACGCCGGTCTACAGGAACAAATTGGTCCCTTAGTAAGTCTTATCACCAGCCAGTGACTAAAATAACTTCATAATTTTTTTTCCAAAGCCGTTACTAGTCACTGGTTAAAGTAGTGTACAATTCCAGCTATTACTGCAGTTTATTACCAACACTGAAATAAATTGAATTAAAAAACTCTGCGTAAAATGATTTAGGATCAGTGATTTAGTTAACCTTTGGTAAAAGGGGATGCATTACTGAACGTAGACTTAAAGCTTCTTTATAACCATCACAAGGTAAAATGACACGTTGCAATTAGTGATTAGCTTGAATTTACAACCATTAATTAAAACGGCCAAGAATCATGGGATGAAACGACTTGACGTCCATGGGTAGATAATATGATATTAATGATATTGACTTTAACAATTGCATTTAGATGATTTGTTGCTAGTCGTTGATTAAATTAACGGAATAGGAACCATTTAGGTAAATTCTTTACGACTAATAGAAAAGGATTTAACAAGCATCACGCGAGAGAATAAGTTTAATAAATAAATTAAATTACAAGCACCGGAAATAATCAAATGCTTAAGAGCAGTCAGTCACTGATTAAATCAGACGAGCATGGCTTGCCACACATGGCAGTAAGGAATCTCACAAATGATTTCAGGTGAATGTTAAGCCTTCTGGCATCAACACTGAAAATACAGGTCCAATATAAATCGCAGTTGCAAATAGGATATACACATTACATATATGCTTATCTGTGTCAATTTTGGGATCTAGTGGAAGTGGTGATGGTTTTGGTTTACCCACATATAGTAGGTATTCATTTTAAATCGAAAAGCAGTATGTAAAATTGTTTTGAGTAATTGTAACAATATATCAATAATATAGATATTTACGAGAGAGAGAGAGAGAGAGAGATAGACAGTCCCTTGTTGGTGGCGCCCCGCTCGGAAGTAAATCGAACCACGCATTCTGAATTTTGCCAAGAGATGGCGGAACTCTCTAGCGGTCTTTGAAGATTAAGTTCTTTTTAGAACCGAATGTAATTTGGATTAAAATATATTGTTATTGACTTGATGCTACGAAAAGTATTCTCATATTTTCATTAGTTTTCAAAGTCGAAACGCCGTCATGCTTTAGGCGGAAGTATAATTTTATAAGAACTTGCTCTACACCAAGCACGTTCAGCGCAGAGCTTACGTTATCGACTCACGCTTTCTTCAAGGTTGAAGGTGGGGCAAAAAGTAAATGACTTGGAGGAAATTTGGTTGAATGCGATAGTGCGGATTTTAGTTGTTTCCTTGCTTACTCAGTTGTTTATTGATATTCTGTGTCGTTTTCGAGAGGAACGAAAATGAATGCATGATATTGTAATTTCAAACCTAATTTTTTAATAATGTAAATTATCTTATTTTAAAATAATGACTTTGCCTTTCATTGTTTAATTTTAAAATTAATTAGTTCTTCATTCTAATCTAGGTCAGAGTATTATATCCCGTCAAAAATAAGGTAGGAAGGATAGGAAGCTTTAGACACGTATATTAGTAAAAGCTTCAGGAATGTTGCTATCACATATCATTGATATTGATAATTTTGCATGTCTTTGGAAATAGGATATTGTTATTTTATGATAAAACAAACAGTTAGTCTCCACTGAAATGATAAACTTAGCTTTCAAGAAGGCCTATCTTAATTCTTTTTCTCAGTGATGGAGAGTACCTCAAGCCCTGAGGCGATTCGAAGAATCTTCTTTAAACAGCTGGTGGTAGTAGTATGGCTGAATGTGAACTTCATTGGGGGACATTTCTTATGCAGGAACCATAAGGTGAATCTGTTTGTTAATCGTACATACGGGTCCAGTCAGAGAGTTCAGTAGTCCTTCTGAGCTGACCATATTCATAAAATTTGAAAACTATGGTCTAGTATCCTACTTAAGAACGGAATGGATAAGAATATTATGAACTCCTATTTCTAATTCGCGTGTAGAAATTAGTTTTCTGTGAAAGAAAACTATTGAGATGGCGTTGTCTGTCCGTATGCACTATTTCTGTCCATCCTCTGGTCTTAAAAACTACTGAGGCTAGAGGGCTGCAAATTGGTATATTGATCATCCACCCTCCAATCATCAAACTTATCAAATTGCAGCCCACTAGTCTTAGTTTTTTATTTTGTTTTATTTAAGGTTAAAGTTATCCTTGATCGTTTGTCTGGCACCGCTATGGTTCCAACAACACAGGCCACCACTTAGCCATGGCTCAGAGTTTCAGAAAACTCAGTTGCGCTAAAGAAATTTCGCCGCTTTTTTTTTTGTGTGTGTTTCATATACTAGATAAAAGTTGTTTTAGTAAGTTCGTTCAAACGTAAATATACAGAAAAGAAAATGACAACAGTTGGTAACAACAGAATAAGTCTCATAACCCGTCCCGCGGGCCAGAGCTTCCTTAATGAAATTTGATAGATAAGTTACTGACAGTCATCGCGAAGAAGATGAAGCTTGAACTCTTCTCCCGACGTAACTTGCTGACCCAAAATGACGAATAAGACCAATACTTAAGGATGGAATGTAATGTAATATAATGAGATGACTATAACATATTTGAAGAAATACAAGTTTTATTCTTAGACGCCCGACTAGATTCATGATTTGTTTTGTATGTAATTGAATGAGGTAACACGAATAGAGGCACCCACGTCCATGGCACACGGGTATGTAGGTACTGCTGGAACCCTTATGCCCGGCGCCGCCAGACAGATAACAGTTACATCCATCAGGCTTCAAGATAAAAAATATTGTAAAGAAACTTATTTATTTCTTGATATCACGCTGAATTACTGAATTATAATTGTAGGATAACGACGCTTGCACCTTTTATTACTTATTTTGACTTTCTATTACGTTAACTTGCTGCCAGCACAGACAAATCATACTTCAAAAGAAGTGGCATGTGAAATATTGCACTTGATATATTTTGTCTGATGACGTTCTGAGGATGACATATATACACATTTGTAAATATATATGTATTTGTAAATATATATGTATGTACGTAAAGCTGGCAACGTCATCATTGACAAACTTACAGGAATAGAGAGATCTTTCACATGCCACTTCTTTTGAAGTACGCTCCATCTGTGTGAGAGTAAGATAAGCAACGCATGGTCAAAATCTGTAAAAAATGCTAGGTCCTTATATATTTGTCATATAATTCATCGCTATATAATGTAATTAGTTCGGTTTCTTTACGATGTCTACGTCCGATAAATGTTACTGTAGTCTAGCAGCTAGAAATGACAGCTGTTATCCTGCCACACTTACTTTTGATCGTATAATCCACCCACTAATATATTTGAATACAAAGGCTACCGCTCCTGGCTCTGCACCTTTCAGCCACTATTGACAACATCCCACATTGACCCCGCCATTCCTGCGCAAGCCACCCTTTCACCTTTTTCAATAACTGGCAAAACATCAAGCTTTCTTTAATGAAGCCAGCTAGCACGATTCTCTTTTCTTTTGCATCACATCCAAGCACATTTAAAACCCTAAGCTTGAGTATACTATTTTTTATATTTTTTACTGACAGGACGTTTACTGACTGATAGCATTCGGGGAATTGAGAAAGTATAAGTTTTCCTTTCCGGCATCTCACTGGAGAAAAGCCCAGTAGCTTTTGGTATTGGAGGAATAGCACTCTTGCTTTGGGGCACAACGTACTTATATATGCCCAACTATTAGTTCTTCCTAGTTCTGTGGCGACATTCTTTAACCAACTGACCTGACAACGTCGTTCCGTTTTGGAGGGAGAGAGAGAGAGATGGGGGGGGGGGGGGGGGGGGCACATTTACCATTTAGGTGGCATTTATAACATTTAATAAGTAATCCTCTACCTTGGGTAACGGTGCATCAGAGCGCTCAGCCATTAGCTTGTTTTAGGGTTGCATTTTCTAAAGCCCCGTACACACTTGGAAACATTGTTTGGAAACAATGTTTGGAAACGGTTTCCAAACAGTTTGGAAACGGTTTCCGAAAACTTGATTCCAAACAGTTTGGAAACAGTTTTCAAACTGTTTGGAAACAGTTTGCAAATTATTTGTAAACTACTTCCAAACAATGTTTCCTGTCCACACCTCAGTTGTGGTCATGCCTGTGATGAGTGTAGAGGTTGCTGCAGCAGCGTCTGTATTTTACTTGGCACTTTTAGATAAAGGTCCCAAGGGAGGTCAAGAAAAAGAGAAAGATATGGGTGAGGATTTTTTTGAAAAAGGACCCTATGGTGATTTGCTTTTGGCTGCTATCCCCGTCAAGGCATCCATCTATTTAATTCTATTTTTGTAATCCACATTTGTTACATCCCACAATGTTGGGGATGAATGCAGCAATTCAATTAGTTCTAGAGTTTTCTCGGCAGACCACATTGTGTTATCACTGCAAGTCTTGAGTAGGTACTAATTCATCGTCGCCTCGGCCGCACACACACACACACACACACACGCAGTGTTTCCCATTCTGGATGGGAAACAGTAATTCGTGAAATGGTGTTTGGAAATGGTTTGCAAACAGTTTGGAAACAGTTTCCAAACTGTTTAGAAACAGTTTGTAAGCAGTTTGGAAACATTGTTTGCATACAGTTTCGAAACAGTTTTCAAACTGTTTGGAAACCATTTCCAAGCTGTTTGGAAACCGTTTCCAAACATTTCCAAACAATGTTTCCAAGTGTGTACGGGGCTTTAGGTACCTGCCAGTTTTGAATGACTGACATGGCCACACACACACACACACACACTATATATTATATATATATATATATATATATATATATATATATATATATATATATAAAGTGGGTGTATTTGTAATAGCCATATTGATCTCATCTGTGGCTGAAAAAGGTGACCTGTAGATTCAGTCCACAAAGCAACATCAACCAAAACACTGGAACGATGGTGAGAAAGGGGTTATTCCATCTCTAGTAAATGTATCTGAATGAGACAGATATGTATTTATGAGAGAGAATAGACTTACAGCCTTAGTTGTGGTCTTGTGCTTCAGCTTAACCTCATCCCAACCCTATACGAGTGAATTTGATTCTCCTCACTAGTATTTGGTGTTCTTCATTTCGAATTCGCGGCTTTGTACTGACAGTCATATTAATAAAAATCATATATATATGTGTATTTTTATATATATATACATATATATATTTATCTATATGTATATGTTTTTAGATATTTATATCTATTTTTTAACATCACCATGAAATTTTTTTTTATTCACAAACATTAAGCTATTAGTGTCATTTGATGTCGAATTCGCTCTACCTCAGAATGGGAAATTATAATTGATAAGTGGTTTGTCACCTGGAAGATTCGATCCCTCAAAAGCATCAGCCTCCGACTTCAGTGAAGAGCACTCTACCTTTAGCACCGTTGTCATCAGTGGCATGTAACGCAAAGGGCCTTTTTGGTGAAGTTCCACCTCTCGTGTCTTTCTTATGCTTTGTCTTCCACAAATCTCTGGTCATCCCAATTGCCTTCTCATTGCGCTCATCCCAGCAGTTGAGTCTTCCAACTCTTCTGGTACGCCACAGGAGCCAGCGTTTAACGCTATCACAGTATTCTCCCAGTTGTTGTGTGAAGGCCGTGTTCAAACCATCTCCATCTGTCGTCATGATCTTTCAATATTCCTAAATATATGATAAATTCAAAATTACTCCTTTCTCCATATCATGTTTATCCCTGTGTGCATACTTTGCCCTCTTAGATTTAATGTGAGTCGCTGTTCTTTAGATAGGTAGATGATACAGTCTGATAAGCAAGTTTTTAAAATCAACATCAGCTGCATATTCTAAGCCTGTCATATTTCTGTCGCAAACCTTCGCATTCATCACTGATCACTTTCTAGAAAAATTAGATTAGGCGTGGTAGGTATGGTGTTGGCGTATTACCTCGGTGGCCGCGACTTCGATTCTCGGGCATTCCATTGAGGTGTGAGAGATGTGTATTTCTGGGGATAGAAGTTCACTCTCGACGTGGTTCGGAAGTCACGGAAAGCCGTTGGCCCCGTTGCTGAATAACCATTCTGGTTCCGTGCAACGTAAAGATACCATACAAAAAGAAAAAAAAAAGCAAATAGTTGAGTGGGAATATATATTCCATGTTGCATCTCGATTATTTACTGTTAATTCATTTGGTGAGGACTCCATTATCATTAGCATTCATCTATTTTATTCATGGATAATTTCAATTAGCCTTTCTTAATTCATGGAAAGGCCATAGTGACGCAAGACCTTCCATAATATTGGTCTGTAGACTCTTGACAAATGTCTTCTCTTTTTCAACAGCACCCATCAAAAGGGGATTTTCACATTCAGTATATTGCTGTACAGTATCTCTCGACACTAAGTATTTAATCTACGCAGCGCCTGACTTATCTAACCCAGACTGTTCGCTTCCTTAGTTTTTTATCAATTTCTTTCTCCCGGTTGTTGAGAATAAGCTTACTGTATTTTTCCTGACGCCCGACTTGAATGCAGTGCCTCTATTTTACCACGTTCAGTCACGTCACCTTAGTTATTTTAGGTATGATTTCCAATTCACAGTCATCCGGCTTTGTTTCCTTATTCCGTATTCTGCCCAACAGTCTAGTCAGTACACAAGGTGTCATTTCAGTTTCAGCCATAATCATCCATATAGTAATTCCATCATAATCTGGTTCTTCCGTCTCGCAAGTTTCTTTGTTATGGACACCGCTTCAAAAATTGTGAATTCGTTCGTAGGTAGATTCAGGCCTTCGTCAGCTGCTGGTGTCATCAGGCGGATTATCCCCCTCGTATCTCATCCAGTGACCTTACCAAAATTTTTTCCACCCAGGATTCCATCTTGTTTTTACACTGGGAACAATAAATTCTGTGTTTTGGTTTTCAGTTAGATGTGCAAAAATACCATTAATCTTTTGGCCAGTTCTACCTGAATGCTTGTTTTGATTTATTCTGACCTTACTTGTCCAGCTCAAATTAAGTGAATGACAGATTTTATCTGGCTACTCTGTTTAGGACGGTTTCTAATACTCATTTGGTTATAATGGTTTTATGTGAAAATATTGTAGTTACATTGAATATTTTCTTCACTGGACTCAATGCAGGATTTTTAAGCCGTAATGAAAGTTTATATGTACACACACACACACAAATATGTATGGTATGTGTATATATATATCGAAATCTATATCTGTATATATATATATTATATATATATATATTATATATATATATATATATATATATATATATATATATATATATATCTATATATATGTGAACCATTACTGCTGTATATATATGTATTTATGTACTTATTTGTGCCTTTATATATATTACACATACAGATGCATTTATATGTACGTGTGTGTGTGCATATATATATATATATATATATATATATATATATATATATATTATATATATATATATATATATATAATTCTTTTGGAGACTCCATAATCCCAGGCTGTTGTTGAATTTTAACCTTTCAGCCTTGGCTTTAAATCTCACCTGCATTTCGAGGTAACTCCTTTGGTCCTTTGGTATTTGAGTTGAGTGTAGAGAGGCAGCGGACTATGATGCAGTCTTTCATGGCTGATTTTGACGTCGTCAGTAATTTTGAGAACATGAAAATTATGTCTGTAGTGTCTGTGAAGTGATTACATGTAAGGGGAAAATGATAAAATTCTATACTTCTGTTTTATGCAATTATCGGAAATCAATGGATGATGAGCGTTCCTTCAACTTGATTGTGGATGAATGATAATGATAATCTCTTGTCATTTAAGATTTATTGTGTATCCATAGTCTGGTTATTCAACACCTCTAGACCAAACTCACGGATAGGTTAGGCTTTAGGTTATCGTTTTTCTTGGATTGGTCTCTGACAAGTTTGTTATCATGTTACGATACTGAGTTTAGTGTCATTCTAAAATGAGATGCTCTTACTTTGTGGCTTCTTTGTTTATTTTCTGTCTCTGGGTGTAAAAAACCTATGCGGAATTTGATGAAGTGGTCTCCCAACTAAATGTATTCTTGCTTTTTATTTTAGACATTGCGCTGTAGAGCATAATATCGTCATATTTTACGGTATGGGTAACATTTTAATAATAATGATAATAAACAACTTTATTAAAGAGAATGGCCGTTTGGTGCCGTTGAGTGTATATTGCAGTTTTCAATCTCTCGAATGAGCTTCTTTGTAGCTGCAACATCAACTCAGGCATCCAGAATCCCATTTTTGTCAGTGAAGTTTGTATGAAAGAGGGTCTTCTTCCGAAGTATTAATAATACTAATAATATCTCCGGGGGGAGAGGCTGGGGGATAGTGCTGTCGGTGCACCTCATGCGGTGTACTGTAGGCATTACTTAGGTACTTTGCGACGTGCCTTCGGCCCCTACCTGCACGCTTGCAACCCCTTTGGTTCCTTTTACTGTGCATCCTTTCATATTTTCTTTCTTTCATCTTACTTTCCAGCCTCTCCTAGTAATTGAATCCTAGTGCAACTGCGAGGTTTCCCTCGTTACACATTTCAAACCTTTTACTTTCAATTTCCGTTTCAGCGCTGAATGGCCTCATAGGTCCCAGTGCTTAGCCTATGGCCAAAATTCTATATTCAGTTCAACAATAATATAATAACAAAAATTCTCGCCTTTGTAATATTTAATATGTTTGATCACACCTCCCACATGGAAGCCACGACATTGCGGGGCAAACAACTTGTGCGCCTCAGTGGCGTGGTCGGTATGGTGTTGGCGTGCCACCTCGGTGGGCGCGAGTTCGAATTTCGGACATTCCATTGAGGGGTCAGAGATGTGCATTTCTGGCGATAGAAATTCACTCTCGACGTGGTTCGAAGTCACATAAAGCCGTTGGTCCCGTTGCTGAATAACCACTGGTTCCATGCAAGGTAAAAACACATGCAAACAAACAAACATAGTAGCTTGTATAATTTGAGGGAAATGTTTGCTGCCATCGCGCCGTCAAGAAAGATTATTTGAGGCAGTTGACATGCGAAATTGTGTGCCCAAGAACTCTTAACTTTTTTTTTTTTTTTTTTGGGGGGGGGGGGGGGGCTGGTAAACTGGCTTCCCAATTGATTTGAAGCCTGTTTATTCGTCAAGACAACACAGACATGCTTCAGATAAGGGTCAAATTATGTTGAGAGCAGCTGTGTAAAGGCTTCTGAAGCTTGTTCCGGCTGTCAAAAACTCTGACTTTGGCTTGGGGACACCTCAGCACGCAGGGGAAATTTATATTCGTAGGAAATGTAGAGAACATTATGTGCAATTGGTCCTCTCTCTCTCTCTCTCAGCCACATTCAACCCTGAGGTTTCGACAAGTGACTGCGCCTTAGCTTTTCTGCGCTGCCATGAAACGACGGACTTCCTATATTCTATGATGTTACAACGAAATGTTACCTTTGACGCGAAGCATAGTTGTTTCGATTTTCTATTTGTGCCTCTTGGGAGCGACGGGTTTTTTTATCTTTACTCTGTGTTCTCGGATTTCTCGTGATTTTTTTGTCGAGGAACAAGTCGGTATTTCATTTTAGAATTCCATTTCCGTCGAGCCAGGTTTGAAGCGAGCGATTTTTGCCCTCTGCACAATTCTGGAACATTGATGACTGCATGCGTTACCTATAAGACTGACGTTAGGTTCTGTAATTCAGTTTTCTATGTACTGTATTTGGTATGCGATATGTATATTATATATATATATATATCTATAATATATATATATCTATATATATATATATATATATATATATATATATTATTATTATTATTAAACTGCTCGTCCCTCAGTATACAATGTGGAGATGTGGCCTTCTGGCTCTCATAAAATGGCCTTGTGAGGCGGGGTGAGGTTTTTAACAAACAAAAATCTATGGCTGAAGGCCGATATTACTGAAAGGAGGTATTCACATAAAACTCTGGCCTTTAGTTTAAATGAACTATATTTACATTTAAATTACGTGTAGGTCCAGAAATTAATGGAAGGTGGTTGATTGCAGATCCACCGGAATAACCCAGACCCCAGAGATATGAATTTGGGCAAAGTGGGTTATTTAAATGCAAGTGTCGTTTCTACCATCATTACTAATGTGAGGGACACGTGGGAAAACGTTACACATTAGTGGCTCTTAGCATTGCATATTAAAGCTCACTCAAGGGGGCATAAAAGGACTGTGACCTTATACAGAAAGGAATAGTGTGTTGCGTGATTAACCAGGGGGATGTTTAATATCATTACTAGCATTACACGGCCAATCTTCCACACGCACTCCTCCTAAACTGCATTCTCGCAACTTACATATCTCCAATCACCTATATTGCATTTCCTCTTTCTCTTCCTCGCTCAACAAATCATTCTCGCTTCTAGCAACATCAATCATACCCACAAAGTTCGCCATAAACACTGCTATCCTTAATCCTCGTTATTTACCCTTTCTAAGAACCCCGTTCCCTATGTTTACACTCACATAATGCATCCTAAAAAAATCTATCCCTGTTAAAAAACAAGCCGGCATATCATCTTCCCCCATGACTGTAAAGTTATGTACCACTTTCAACTCCCCTAACCTAACCTTCAGCTGTACCTCCTCCCATACTAAAACACTTCCTTGTCCTAACCCATGTATTCTTATACTTCTACTCTGCCTTTTCACTCCCCAATCGCATTTCTCAATTTCACTTGCCATTGATCCACTTACTAGGGAAACCTAAGCCCCCATATCAACTAAGCTACAGTACCCACAATCATTCACTCTAACAAACGTCACCATTTTCCCTTGGGTTCCATGCATACACGCATTCACTGCCGCATCTACCTGATTATCCATACCACAAGCATCCTCCACACATTCCTCCTCAGTTATGTCCCCATTTTCATACCTCTGATTCAAATCCCCCTCACAATCCCTTTTCTGATTAACCAACTACAACCGTGTTCCCCATACTGAATTCTCACAACCCCATGCTCACTATTTGCAGTTAGCTTCCGTCTATAGTCATCTAGTCTGTTCCACCCAAAATACAACACTTCAACCCAAAACAACTTCGCTACCGCCAACAACAACCATGACAACACCTCTTCCCCATCTTGCTCCTCTGTACATGTCCATTCCTTCAGCACATCACTCATCAACATTACTCACAGCACATATGCACTCTCAGGCACTCCCTCAACCAGACCCTTACTCTCCAAATCTTTCAATGCCGAAAACAGACATTTACAAACTCTGTCATCCCCTACAAACTTCTCTCTCACAACCAAACCCTCAAGTACTTTATCTGGATCCCAGTCGCTTTTCATGGGATCGTCTCACTTACCATGCATCCTCGACATCACATCCACAACCACATTCTTATTCCCTGGTGCATAATCTAATGTAAAGTGAAACTCACTCAAATCCTCAATTGTCCTCGCAATCCTAGCATTCATACTTTCTTTCTTAATCATACACACTAACGGCTGATGGTCCGTCCTTTTAACAAATTTTACCCATATAAACACACTTTTAATGCTTTCACACACAACCTTATAGCCTCAAGCCCTTTCTCAACTACCAAGTACTGTCTCTCCGCCTTATTAAAGGCTTTACTTACATACTCTATCACTCAATTATTCTTCCCCATTCACTTCTTGCAACTGCACTAAACATCCCCCCATACTAAACGTACTAGCATCTGTGTAGAGCTCAAGCCTACTCGCATCCTCGCCATAATCCGGCAAAGCCAAAGTGATATCCCTTGCAGCCTCCTCTTTCAATTTCTCACCATTCATTCTTCCCACTTCAACTTTGTGCAATTTCTCTTCTCTATCCATTCAATCAGCGGCTTTCCTATCCCCAAACAGTCCCTAACAACCTTCCTTCCATACTCAATCAAACCCAAAAAACCTTTGAACTCACGCACGATGTGGGGACGTGGAAATTCTCCTACCTTTTGCACCAACTTCTAGTTCTTCCTTACACCACTTACTCTCAGCCCTTTTCCCAACATCATCTGTTCTTGTCTTACCCTCATCCTGTCCATCATTCTTACCGATGAACCATCATTCTTACCGATGAACGAAACAAAAACTTATTTCAGTTTTCTTCTGAAGATTGAAAAAGAAACCCACAAAATCACTGTGTAATGTGTTTACTTCTAAGTATTTACATTTAATTTTACTCCACACTCGAGTACTTTCAGGCCCTATCTGTGGCCCATCTTCAAGAGACACATCTCTTGAAAATGGGCCACAGATAGGGCCTGAAAGTACTCTAGTATGGAGTAAAATTAAATGTAAATACTTAGAAGTAAACACGTTACACGGTGATTTTGTGGGTTTCTTTTTCATTCTTACCAATCTTCTTTCCCTTAGTCTTCTTCTTCTTCTCAGGTCCCTTCTTATCCTTGTCCTCAGGTTTATACTTATCCTGTGTCTTCCCCTTCTTTCCCTCACTTATCACAACCAAATCACCTTCGTCTCTCGTACTGTCTCTCGTACTGTCATCCACCCGCTCTTCTACTTTCTTTATTACTTCAAGTTCGTCATAAGATAGGGGAAGCCCACCTCCAATAGCCCCTTCTCCAAGACTATACAACAGTCTACAACATCAAACACCACAGATTACTCACAACTCGACAACTGTACAAACTTAAGCACAACGAAGTCAATTACTCAAAACCAAAAGAAAAAAAATACAAATTATCCAAAAAGATCGTACAGACAACTCAACTGACAGCTTCATGGCTGACCGCTCTTGACTGAATGCTCTCGACTCTCTGACTGCCTGACTGAATGCTCTCGACTCTCTGACTGCCTGACTGAATGCTCTCGACTCTGACTGCCAACCTCCGACTGCTGAGCATGTTTGGCGGCCAAGCCACTGACAAGCAAGACGCCGCCAAACAAGCAGTTCACTCAGCAACTACCCATTCATCATTCTCTCTTCTCTCTCTCTCCTCTCTCTCTCTCTCTCTCTCTCTCTCTCTCTCTCTCCTCTCTCTCTCACAAGCGACCCTTGAGAACGTTGGCAAATGTAACCACTACATCATTCCTCCATAATGTATGGGTGGAAAACTCAACGCTGATACTCAGCAAGATGGCCGTAAAATCCCTGTAAATACAGTTAACTGGCATGTAGTGTGGCAGAAAAGTCACGCTGACAAAAATCGGCGTACAAATATCTGGTGTGTAGTGCAGTGGAAACTCAGTGCTGATAGTGGATTTAGCAATGAATTTCGTAAACGTGGAAATCTCAACGCGAATACTAGGTTGTAAATAACACACACACACACACACACACACACAAACACACACACACACACACAAAAAGGATTTTTCCCACATATTCATGGAAAACTCGTGAAAAACCATGGTGTTTGTTGATAAAATAAAAATGGATATATGGGTTTATTATCATCTCGAGGACGATAATTCTTTTTTACCAACGCAAATCTTTGGTCTATCTTATCCTTTCAATGCTAGCAATGCTCAGAATTATTTTATGCTAGCGTCGAAGCAACTAAAGGGAAGATGGAGAACCAAAATAAAAATTCTCTCACCGCTGCGTAAGTACAGACTCCACAGAACTCCTGTTATACCATACCCTTTTTGCAACTCTTATTTTTCCCTCGTGAAACTAAGACCTACCAATTCTAACTCGCCAATTTAAATCTCGAGAATTTGGCCTTCACATGGGCCGGCAAGACAGAAGGGGAGGGAATTGAGAGGCTTCGCACCTACTTCTTAATCCAAGGTTGCATTAGGGGAATTTAGGGGAAGGCTGAGACAGAAAAACCAACGCATGCCCTTAAGTAGCTGCCCTTTGTGGAAAGGCAACTAGGTGCCTGCCCTTATTATTTCTCTCTACACAGAATGAAGGTGCTGACCATTGATTTTTTTTATTCTAACGTTAAATGAATTTACGCTAAAGTTTTTTCTTTTTCGTTTAACTTATTTTCTCTTCTTTTCCTTTTTCATAAATGGGGGGCAATGTGATAGGACCCAATGGAACACGTGGCCAGGGATTTCTCCAGGGACACTCCTCATGTACAAGGATTTTTAATTCTCCCTATTCTGTCTAGACCTGAGAGAGAGAGAGAGAGAGAGAGAGAGAGAGAGAGAGAGATAATGCGCCCAGACAACAATGAACAGCGCGGATTCTTTTGTAAAAGCCTAGCTACGGAATCACTTTACACAGGATTTGACGATTTACACTAAAATATGGCACTTATATTTATCACACTCCTTAAATACCTATATTTACTTCATGCAATATCACATTAACAAAAAAAGCTAAGGTTAAAACTTCTCTGCCCCTAGGTTATTGGCATGCATATGGTTCTAAGCTCTTCCTATCGCTATTCTTAATGGCAGTCAGATATTATTCCTGGTTCTACATAAATAACTAGAAAATAAATAAAAGAATTTACTCTACCTGTTGTGGAGATTTTTTGGGAAACCTTGTCTTGCGTTTACTCCAAAATATTAAAAGGAATTCAGATTTGTTTCTTTTCGTGATACCAGTATAACGATCACTACGACCGGAAAATGAAAATTAATTTTCACACGATTCTAACAGGTCTCCATTTTATTATAAACTGCTCGTCCTTCAGTATACAATGTGGGGATGTGACCTTCTGGCACTCTAAAATGGTCTTGTGAGGTGGGACGAGGTTTATAACAAACAAAGATCTGTGGCTGAAGGCCAATATTACTGAAAGGAGGTATTTACATAAAACTCTAGCCTTTAGTTTAAATGAACTATAAATTTAACTTACGTGTAGGTCCAGAAATTAAATGGAAGGTGGTTAATTGCAGGTCCACCAGAAACACGTTGAAGCTCACTCAAGGGGCCATAAAATGACTAGGAGCTTATACAGAAAGGAATACTGTGTTGCATGATTAACTAGGGGGATGTTTAATATCATTACTAGCATCACAAGGGAAATTAATCACAGCATTGAACTAAAACTGGTGAGTGAGAAGCTGAACTAAGAAGGGGGAAAGTTGCCTGGGAAGGGTGAAACAAAATACAGACAAGAGGCAAAAATGATTCACTGTCTACACTCGGAATTACTCTCACAGTACCTGAAAATCCTTGGTCTTGTTGTCTTCTCATCTGCTGATCGATCCTGTGCGATATGGATGGTAAAAGAACACGTGTGGGATCCCCAGAGGAGCGGGGGGGAAAAAGGGGGAAGTGGTATTCTGCAGGTGAGAGGCGTCTGGCTTCTGAGACACCTCTGGAATTTCTGAGGAGCTTCTGAGGCCTCGTCCTTTTAAAATCTTGGCATCGATGTGCTCCTCCCCATTCAGGACACCTGGGGAGATTAATTCTAGGCAGCCAGTGGGAGTAGAGATGATTTAGGGAGAATGGAGGCTTTCAGTTCAGAGGGGCAACTTGAGAATATGTGAAATTGTTTATGAAGAGGTATTGCTTTTCCTTGGTTCCGGCTTAAAGTTCAGAAAAAAAAATATATATATTACTTATATTATTATATATATAGATATATATATTATATATATATATATATATATAATATATATAATTGTATACACATATACCATATAATATACGTGTAGAAAACAATGTATAAACCATATTATTTTGCCATCAGAAGGGATGGATGGTCCCAGGGGATGGTAACATTTTGGTTTTCAGCATACCGTTTGCTAGCTTCATGGACTTTTCCACCCTGGCTGTAAACCACATGGTGGAGAGAGGTGCCAGAGATAGTGTTTGATAAAAGAATGCCAAATAAATTCAAGATAAATGTCCACTGTACCGTGATCAGATCTGTGATGATATGTGGTTCCTAAACTTGGGTATTAATAATGAAGGTGGAACAGAAGCTGGAGCTAACAGAGATGAGGATCCTGTGTTCAGGATCTTGCTGCGGTACAGGCTCGATAGAAAACGAAGAAATTAGATGTGTGGGAGCGGTTAAGGTGACATAATTTAAGAGAACCGTGACTGAAATGGTTTGGGCAGATGGCGAGGGTGAGTGAGGGCTGAGTGAAGAGGGCTTGTTGGATAGAACCTTTATGGGTAGAATGTCGAGAGGGAGGCAAAACATTGGATGGCTTCATAAGGCTACAACATATTTGGAGAAGAAGGGATTAGCAAGTAAGATGCTTTTGTCAAAAATAGTTTGAGAAGACATATCGCCAACCGTCCCATAGCTTAACGACAGCAGTAGTGATGTAAGTAGAGGATAAGAGTTAAGAATATTATTCAGTCTCGTAAATTTTACGTATGATTTGACAGCAGTGACACGTCATAGGCTTGACGAATCCCCCATACCTAGAGCTCTAGAATCATTTTACAGGAAATTTCACTTGCTTGGACCTCGATCGGGTAATCCTACACCCCTTAGGGTGGAACTATTTTGCAGAGGACCTCAATGTAGTAATTCATTCCCTTAAGGGTGGAACCATTCTACAGGGAATCTCTCTCTCTCTCTCTCTCTCTCTCTCTCTCTCTCTCTCTCTCTCTCTCTGGCTTAGTTTGGTAATCTGCCATACCCTAATGGCTAAAACCTTTCTCCAGTTGATTACTCTCTTGCTCGGACCTGGATATAGGAATCCTCCATCCCCGTAGGTATAGAACCATTTGCAGGGGATCCTTCTGTGGTCTCATTCCTAGCATCAATATTATAGTGAATAAGATTTTTTTTTTTAAAGTAAAGTCATTAAACAGTGAAAACGTCCCATATAATAGTTTGTCCTGTATGCAAACACTGTCAACAGTGTTCCCAGTAATCTACGGCGGGTTCCACGATTCTCGGTCATTCCATTGAGGGTCAGAGATTTTTATTTCTGGTGATAGAAGTTCACTCTCGACGTGGTTCGGAAGTCACGTAAAGCCTTTGGTCCTGTTGTTGAATAACCACTGGTTCCATGCAGCGTAAAAGCACCATACAAACAAACAAACAAACTATTGTCTGTAGTCCTTCAAGTTTTAGAAAAGTAGGTGTTACACAGCTTTATATTTTTTGTGCTTAATGGTTTGGTTTCAAATAACGAGCATGGGTTTAAAAATATATATCGACTGAAACCGCACATAATGCAATTGTGGATGAAGCCCTTAGACATAAAAGCAGGAAATGAGATCTGATTAACTTTCTATCTGTCGAAGCATTGGTAGTTGTATATCACATGCGCTCTATATTCAAGAACTCGATTCTTAGTAAGTGAAAGGACACAGCCTCTTAAAGGTGAAACTTGTAATTCTAGTACAAAATATATTGAACATGGTGATCCTCAAAGATAAATTTTAGGACTTTATATAACATATACTTGAAAGACCCACAGGAGGCAGTTGACGATTGTCAATTAGTGCAATATGCAGTCGATAACCAACGTTCAATTTCTGGAGGCACTTCTATGGTGGTGGACATTGTCAGCAATTTAGAAATATTACTGGCATATTTTGCAGAAAGTGGAATAATACTAAATGCGGTGATAATATTTGTTTTTGTTAATTGGTTCCAGGTAAAATGTTTCTTAGTAAAACAATATATATATATATATATATATATATCTATATATACACGTATATGCATAATGCATTTATGTTTACTCATCGTTTATAAAGAAAGCTTAGCAGTGTCATGGATCAGTTTGCACGTGTTAACAACCTCTTGAGAAATGTGAACTCTAAAGCTCCTGATCTTCTATGTTTCTTGAATCGAAGTAAAGAATATTCAGATGCGTACGATAGGAAAGTAGCAGAGGAGTTGTGATTCTTTCATTAAGGTTTTCAACTCTTCAACTGGCTGGAGAACCTGAAGCAAAATGATCTTAGCAAAAACGTCATGTGTAGCTACGATTGCGCTCATCTGTTTCTGGGCCATAGATCTTAGTAAACTTTTCAAGTCTATGTTGTGAGACTAATTAATTTTTTATGAACACTATCACATGATAAATTTTTGACTTCGCATGGAAGTGACCAAACGAGTACTGTGGTATGTGATTTTTAAATGTAATGTTCGGCTGTCTTCAATCGACATTTTGAGTAAGTTCGAGGAAGATATCGTCGCCAGTTTCGTTTTTTTATGAATATTTGTGATTTCAGCTGTTACTATATATCAACATAGATTTTAAAGGCCGTTTAAATATGTACATTTTTAAATACATTCGGTGTGGAGAAATGCAATAAAATGTCTGCCTTTCAGACCATATTTTTCCAAATTGGTTCAGTGTAGATTCAACATCCATTGTAACTTTCCAGTGGAATAAAAGAATGATCGCTATTATCATGATCTCTCACTGGCCTCGCCGAAGTAATCGTTTATGCTCTTGAGTATTGGAGCCATTCTATAGGCAACTCTCTCCGGCTGTGTGTGTGTGTGTGTGTGCGTGCTTGCTTTGCTTGCTCGCGCTCTTGCTAGCGGGCCTTTTCCCTTTCATCTTAATATAGAAAGCACAGCGTGCTATTTTTAAGCTTACCCTAAATCGAAACTTATTGAAAGCGGTGTTGTTTGAACTTCAAATATTCCCAATCGGAACAAACGAATTGTCTCTGGCCGTCAGCTCGTGAAAGAGAGAGAGAGAGAGAGAATTATGCCTCTGATATGTTGTCCAAAATTAAATTAATCGTGTATGCTGACATTTATTCTTTTGATATGTTGCTGAAATAGCGAGCATTAGGTGGCCCGGGCTATGGGTCTTTACTTTGTTGCATATTTTTATTCCTGGGCTAATTGTCATGTATTCTGCATGAGTGTTTCAAGAAGGGAGCGAAAGGCTGTGATCAAGACTTAAGGTTTTGAGGGTCAACGCAAACCAGATAAAATGAGAAGTGAATGTTAACGTGGATGGAAGTGGAATGTTCGTATGTTTACCTCCGAGTAGTAAAATGCAACGGATAATGTTGAGATGAGAAAAGAGGTGAATTACTGAACATCTGAAGCACAGAAAGTAAGAGGGTGGGTGTGTGCAAAAAGGTTACTAAAGGACTTGGAAACAAACGTTGAAATATGTCAAAGGATTGTTGTGGAAGTGGTCGAATTTCTTTTTGCGTCGTTTATTTAAGTCACCTTTGTTACGCATACTGTGACGTAATCCAACCAAGAGTAAGGTTCTTCGTATGTGGAGGTTATTAATATGACCAAATTTATGAAATATGCTGAACTGGAGAAGGAAGCTTATGAATTTAAAACATTTTGAAATATCGTACCATTGTTATTATCCCAAAGCCAGAATGAACTTGAACAAAGGTATCTTTAATGTGTAGACAATTATGACAGGAGAGGCGTGCCCCCTGGGAAAATGACCGTAGGCAGATGTCAGGACTCGGTGGGCGTAGCAAACTCACTCCCGGGAAGCTCAGAAAAAGATGATCTTCCATGTGCGCATTTTGTATGACATGACAGGCAATGCAGACGGGGGAGAACCTCATTCCGACTGGCTCCTATAAAATGCGCACAATGAAGAGCCTCTTTTTCTGAGCTTCCTGAGAGTGAGTAAGCTACGCCTACCGAGTCCTGACATCTGCCTACGGTCATTTTCCCAGGGGGCACGCCTCTCCTGTCATAATTGTCTACACATTAAAGATACCTTTGTTCAAGTTCATTCTGGCTTTGGGATAATAACAATGGTACGATATTTCAAAATGTTTTAAATTCATAAGTTTCCTTCTCCAGTTCAGCATATTTCATAAATTTGGTCATATTAATAACCTCCACATACGAAGAACCTTACTCTTGGTTGGATTAAGTCACAGTATGCGTAACAAAGGTGACTTATATAAACGACGCATTAAGAAGAAATTCGACCCCTTCCACAACAATCCTTTGACATAATTATCTCAACATTTGTTTCCAAGTCCTTTCATAACCTTTTGCACACACCCACTCTCTTACTTTCTGTGCTTCAGATGTTCAGTAATTCACCTCTTTTCTCATCTCAACATTATCCGTTGCATTTTCCTCGGAAGTCAACATACGAACATTCCGCTTCCATCCACGTTAACATTCACTTCTCATTTTATCTGGTTTGCGTTGACCCTCGAAACTAGAGACTTGACCCTTGGGTCAAGGGTCAATAGGTGGTGAGGGAAGTGACTGGGAACAATTTAATGGGGCACAATATTCCACAGGGTTACAACCATTCAGTGTCATATTCAAATCTTCATCTTTCCTATTCTTAGCTCATTTGTAAATTTACTGTATAAGATGTGTATCCACATAATTTTGTGTAACACCCTGACCACTGTGCCCCCATCGGCTGTGTTCGTTCTTAGTGATATTTCCCCATGCTAGGATATTCATTGTATGGTTTTCTTTATCAGTGAATTTGTGCACTTTGTGATTTATAATTGAATGTTTAAAAAAGTCAGTCAGTAAAATGAAATGTCAAAATTACGTGATGAAACTGGTCACAAGTAATTTCTCAGTTTGCCATGATAAATAACTACTAAAATAAAATATAGCTATATGATTTTTCTTTACACTTTGGAAAACGAGGATAAGTTTCCAATGGTATATAGTTCGATGTTGTCTATACTAGCAATGAGGAATAAAAGACAAAATATTTTATTATTCCTTGTTGAGAATTTGCTTAGCAATTTATTCCAGTGGTAGGTCTGCCTGAAGTTAGGTGTCAGTCATGGTAGGATCTTCATTTTGGTGGTATTTTAAAAGTGGTCATCATCACAGTTGTAATTTATCGCAGAATGTTAAAACAAAAGATAAAGTAAAAATCGTGCTGTTGAAGTAAGGAAAAGACTAGTTCTTATGATTTGCTGTAAAAAATAATATCCGCTTGTATAGTAATGTATTTAATATTTTTCTTACCTTTTGCACTGTGCATGAGTAGGGTACATTGCCTTCCTAATTTTAATAGAATTCTTTGCTATTTACCTTACCACTTCATAATGCTGCCATTTTTGGCGGTATGAATACACGTTAGTTATGTATTAAAAAGAGTTTCGTTTCTCGTACTGGTAATTGTTTTCATTCATAGAGTGGATCGAAGACAACGAATCATTCATGACCTGTAGGTGCCTGAATTAGTGCCTGCTTTTATTAACATTCAGAAGCCAATGAACCTAAAAGTTAATGCACACATTATGCAGTTGTAGGGTGATGTATATGTTGCAATTACATTAAATATCTCATCATAGTAATGATAATATTAAACATAAGAAGAATAACAGTAATATATTAAACAAGAGTAACGATAATGTTATTAAAATGAATACTTGACATTGAAAAATCAATAATAATTATCGTGCAAACTTCGCTGTTTTGCTGAGTTGATCCAGAAGGTCAGAATATTTGTTGAAGAAGAAGAATCAAGAATATTTCATCGGGAACGGCACTGACGTCGGTTCCTGATTTGTTTAGCGTTAACCGTCAGATGTATATCCCAGGAGAACGCTCGCGTTGTTGTTGTTGTTGTTGAAACCCGAGTTAAAGAGAGAGGATGCAGAGCCGGGTGCGGGATGTTTGTGACGTCACGTTGCTGACGTCACAAGTTACGCTACGAAAACTCGATAACATCAGTGAGAGGCCGAGGAAGGGAAGTTGAAAACAAAAAATGCATTTTATTTGAGGCTCGCACCGCAATCAGATTATTGTCTTCGGTTATACGAGTATCTTTTCTCATTTATTTGTTCAAAATGAGGTGTGGACGGATGTATAACATCGTCCTGAGAAACCTGCGAAGGTAAATGGACCGTGGAGGTGCCGGGGATTGAACCCGGGACTTCTCACATGCGAAGCGAGCACTCTACCTCTGAGTTACACCCCCTTTCGGTGTCGAGCGATGCTAACGGGATTTTTTCTCGAATGCCAGGCGCGCATACCTGCATTCCCTCCATTGTTTAAGACTTTTAACAGCCGTGGCACTTCGAGGCCACATTTTGCACTTAGTATAATAAAGCCTTAGCGGTCACACATTGATAGATACTACATATACAAAATGTAGTGTGGTGAATTATCCGTGCTTTTCTTAAATTATGGTAATTGGTATTTAACCTTCATCATTTCTCAATAAAGCTTCGACTGTTCAGATCTTGGAGGAATAGTTATTCCTCCAAGGTTCAGATGGTGTACGTAGGGTTGGTAATTCCAACCATCCCTTCCGGGTCAAGACCCACCCCTTCTCCTTCTCCCTGTTCTTTTTACAGGTTTTCTTCGAGCCTGCTCCAGAAAAGATGATTAAGTAGCCCTTCATATGTACCTTATCCTGAATGTTATGGCGCCCTATTTAATAGCTTTCTATCTATCTGGCTATCTAGCAGGGCTATCTATCACCAGAGAGAAAACCCACGAATATCCCAGCTTCTTCATTCTTTTGAATACAGATGAAAGAAGCTGCTCTGTGCAGAAACCCTCCTCAACACGAACGAAATGCTTTGCTCCCCAGCCCAGAAGGCGAGGCAGCAGGAAGTCATTAAAAGCTCCTAGCAGACATTGCACTGTCAGAGTATAGCTTGCATGCACTCTCAGGCTTCGAGGACATGAAAACCCTTTCTTTCTAATAACTCTTCCCCTGCATCTAACTAGAATTTTCTAGGACTTCTCTTCCTCTCCTAACGGTTGTGAATACTTTTTCTTTCCACCAAGTTCTCGTCGTCCATTCTTGCTGCACGAGCTGACACCATCTCAAAACCCACGGATTTAGTCTGTCATCAACTCTCAACGTTTTTATTACTATGTAACTCAAATTTTCACCCTGTAGGTAGGTTGTTAAAGGATATATGACATGTCAGCAATACATTTGTCTCAATAGCTTCAGCATTTTTGCTGTCAGCAACCACACTTTAAATCCATGAAGGAGAGTTGGCTCAGCAGTTCCTTTAACTTTGAAAATCGTTACCATAGTCTCTTATCTTAAGCACACACCTTGTTACCTTATTTGCTTCACCTGTTCCGTGATTTGCGTCGTCTCTCATCCTACAGTCATCCATTATAGTTACTTCTAAATACCTATATATGAATCAGCCTCTTCTATTCTTCCACTCTTTGCATTAACTTTCTCCGGTTTCCATTTATTTTCTCAGTCGTAACAGTAATCGGCGGCCCACATTGTCAACTTTCTCCTCATGTAGACAGTTTTAGACTCTTTAGCTAGTTTCTGCAGTGTTTCTTCTCTGTCTTTAATGCACTGTATCATGTGCGAGCATTGACCGTTCCATAAATCATTTACAACCCATTTTCTTATCCCCACCTTTGAACTTATGCGTAATTTGTTCTTTAAACCACTGTAATGTTCACTATTAAAAATGCAAATGATTCATTCATATCTTATCGCACCATTGTTCTCCCCATGGGAGTGCTGTGTTGTTTGATGTTCTCAGAGCCATGTCCAAACAAGTGGGCCCTAGTGGGCAGCTACACAAGATGTGATTCATATTTTGGATTGGTTCCTCGCAGGGGTGTCCAGCACCATTTGTGTAACCCCATCTCTGGAGGTTATCCCATGTCATACCAACTTTTGTTCTTCCTCTATGCAGGGTGACCCATTTCCTCCTGTTGAGGGAGAATCCACAGGGCAGGTCTTCACTAGGGTCAGGGAGAGCCTTATTAGTAGTCTGACTGTCGCTCTCTCTCCATTTCTGCAGTCTGTATTTGATAGGTCTGGGTTCTCTAGTTCTTTCACTGTCATGAAGCTCTTACATGATTTCAGACGTCTTCTTGTTTCACGATGGTTGTAGAGTGGGTGCCTGGGATCATTTGCTTGTTTGGTCTTTTCCTTTCTAGCCATGGCATCTCGACGGATGTTAGGTGGTGCGATGCTGGCTAGTCTTACAAAGCTGGCAAGGGTGTGTGTGCAGGCTTTGTTTAGCTCGATATCCATGCACTCTTTTGGCGTAGCTTGATCTTTCCCACACAGGAGCACAATATTCTGTAGTGGAGTAACATAGCTAGAGCCGTTTGCTTTAAAGTTTTTGCATCTGCTCCCCACTTTGTGAATGCAATTTTGCTTAGGAGGTTATTTCTGGTGGCACCTTTTTTCCTGAGCTTGTTGACATGCTCCTTGAAAGTCCGTGTTCTATCAAGATTGACGCCAAGATAGACTGGGTGGAGATGGTTTTCCAGTTCCTTATTTTCAGTTTTCTGTATGCCTGCTGGTTGTTCAGATGGAATGAGCATGCCTGGGTTTTCATGGGGTTTGCTTTGAGATGCCATTTTGTATAATAGTCTGAGAGAGATGATAATGCCCTCGTCAGTCTTTCTTCGATGGTTTTAAATGACCGTGACTGCGTTGCAATGCAGAGATCGTCAGCATATATAAACCCCCGGATATCTCGGATGATAATCACCTGTTTGGGGGGAAGAATGAGGAACTGTGGCGTGACAACAATACCTGGTCTGAATAGAATTTCCTTAATTGGTTTTTGTTGGGCGATTTAAAAAATAACATTGCCATTTTATCTTTAGTATATTAGTAATACAGTGAAATGGACTGATTAAATATTAAAAATTCACCATAAGGGTATCATGGTTCTTTTGATGAATTACATTTTAAAACTGGCTACAGTGCTACTGCTGTATGTTGTACGTATGTTAAGGAAATAGTGGCCCATTATTAAAACAACTTGGCGTGAACTGCTCGCGGTTTATAGTGTTTGACGGTTAAAATAGAAAGAGTAAAATTTTGAACCCTACAGATTATTTTTGCTGGGGTCTTATGAAGTTTTCTTTCGGGAATTTTCCAGATCTTTATAAATATGTAGATTTTAAATTCGGTGAAGTCTTTCTCAACGCCCTCCATGAGCTACTTTGCATTTGATTAAGCTC
The DNA here is from genome assembly GCF_015104395.2 of Macrobrachium nipponense. Lineage (NCBI taxonomy): Eukaryota > Metazoa > Arthropoda > Malacostraca > Decapoda > Palaemonidae > Macrobrachium > Macrobrachium nipponense. Next base: position 137,680,505 of record NC_087200.1, on the reverse strand, counting down.
ATTTTTGTGAAATTTTAGCCCAATATTTCCTGGCCTTCCAACTTTAAGTTGATCACCCAGTGGTACTCTCCCCGGATGGTGCCTAGGACCTGTCCGAACCATTTCCGTCTCCCCTTCACCGTTATCTCGTCTACATGTAGAACTGATGTAATCTCCCTTATGGTAAATCTCTCTCGTTAACCTGCCATATGGCTCCTAATCCTCTTCTTTAAAGCTTTAATTTTAGATCGATTAAAAAATTTTTTATAGTTGCATTACCACGCCAGTTCTATCCACATAGCAATACAAATCGTACTAGATCAATGTATAGTCTGACTTGCGTCGGCAGGTTCAGTCTATATGGTTTCCAAATCTGATTCAGCGAGCTCATTGATTTGGCTTTTGAAGTCTTTCAGTAAGTTCTAAATCAAGAGAATCTGTACTTGAGGTCGTTAGTGTTGAATCTCTGAGAGAGAGCCTCATCTATCCTTTCTCACTCGAGTTATTCATCCCTTTGGACATTTTGTGTCCTCGTTATTTCTGTTTTTTCTTCTGTCAGGTCTAGCTTGAGTCTCATCTCTAGATGTATGATGCCTTGTATTTATCAACTTTGCAAACCTTGTGGAGGTTTGTTGGTTAAAATAGATTTAGCTGTGTATTCTAAGTCTGTCATGTTAAACATTTTATTTGAATATACAGAATAATAATGCAAGTCCAAGAATACACTAATAAAACCGTTCCATTATTTCTGTATAATTGTGTTTTGTTGGATGACGTTTCAGTCTTCAGATCGGTTTTGTGGGTAATTAGAGCACCACCACAATTGACCAGACTTACACTTTATATGAATAGATGTATCGTTTCTTGCCTGTGTAATAATGTTTTCCTAAAAGAAAATATTTAATTTAAATGCGTTAAATTTATCTTATTTTAACAGAAAGGTAGTAAAATAAGTCGTTTTATGGAACATTTTCCAAACAGAAAAGTAGTGAAATAAATCGTTTTATGGAACATTTTCCAAAAGAATTTAGGAATTGTCAGAAAGAGCTATTATACTCCTTTGGAAACTGATACAAGAGAACCGTTCAACAAATTTATGTAATCTCGTGGTATACCGTAATATTTTAGATTCACTCATAATTCCATGATGCACAGAATATAGTCGCTCATAGCATGTTTATTTCTTTGAAAGCATTTCAGTGGAAATATAAAACTATCAAATTAAAACCAGTAGGGTAATCCTCTTTGTAAAACATGTAAAAAGTATGTTTTTGGTTTTTAACAACGGACTCGTGTAAAGAACTGTTACGGAATCATTTGAACATTTACACAACACATGTCATTCAGTACAAATGGTTGCATCTCAGAATGGAAGTGGTGCTCATTACGTTAAGCACTTAAAATGCTACAATAAAAATACAGTTTATTGTTGCAGATGCAACTTTAGTTAATACTAAAATTGAGTTAAACATCAAAACGAAGAGCAAACCTGGGACTACTAGGTCTCTCTCTCTCTCTCTCTCTCTCTCTCTCTCTCTCTCTCTCTCTCTCTCTCTCTCTCTCTCTCTCTCTCTCTCTCTCTCTCTCTCAGAAATGTATAACATGAGCGATATGGTTAGTACCACTGTATTTGTAATGCACGTATATTTCACTAACTTTTTGAAAACATCTAAATTGCAGATTTTTTATTTATTCCAGTTTGTGTACGGAACTAATTTTTTTTATTGGGCCTTAATCACTTCTGAATCTCATCAAACCTCCAAATTGTTAGTCCTACAAATCTTTGCACCAGGAAAGTTTGCTAATGGGTGGTCTGCTGGACAGACAAGAGGATTCAAAAGGGAAAGGGATGCTGTAATACCAGAGGGATTAAAGGGGAAGGGGGTTACTGAACAGATAGAGGATTAAAAGGGAAAGTATGCTGAAGATAGCGGAATTATAAATGGGGATGCTGAAGCATAGAGGATTAATGAAGGGGTTTACTTGCAAGGATCGGGTGGATTAGAAAGGGATGCTGAAGAGATAGAAGGATTTAGAAGGGGTTTAACTGCAAGATATAGGAGTTATTAAAGGGGTTACTGGAAGATAGAGGATTAGAAATGGGGAAGTGCTGAAGATTAGGGAGATTAGAAGGGGGTTTACTGAATATTAGAAGCTATTTAGTAAAGGGTATGCCTTGAAGATGAGGATTAGAAGGGGGTTACTGAAGTACAGATGGGAATTAAGCAAAGGGAATGCTGAAGATAATATGATTGCAAGGGGTTACTGAAGGACAGAGGTATTAAAAGGAAGGGATGCTGAAGGATAGGAGGATTAGAAAGGGGTTACCTGAAGATACTGAAGGATTACTGGGGGTGGAATTCGGGGAAGGGGGTTACTGAAGATTAAGAGGATTATCCGGGTTACTGAAGATAGGGCGGATTAGAAAGGGGAATGCTGAGGACCAGAGGATTAAAAGGGAAAAAAGGGATTGCTGAAAGTACAGAGGATTAGGAAGGGAGAATTGGCTGAAAAGACCAGAGGATTAGGAAGGGAGGGATGCTGCAAGACAGAGGAATTAGGTAATGGGATGTCTGACGACAGAGGTATTCTAGAAAGGGATGCTGAGAATAGGAAGGATTAGGAAGGGGAATGCTGTAAGACAGGGAGGATTAGAAGGGTTACCTGAAGATATAGGATTAGGTAAAGGGAAGTTGCTGAAGACAGAGGGAATTAGACGGGGTTACTGAAGATAGAGGATTAGGTAAAGGGAAATGCTGAATGACAGAGGAATTAGGAAGGTGGGTTACTGAAGATAGAGGATTGTAGGAATGGATTGCTGAATAACTAGATGGATTAGAAGTTGGGTTTACTTGGGAAGATAAGGAGGATTAGGAAGGGATGCTGAAGTACAAGAGGATTATTAGGGAAGGGTATGCTGAACAGAACATATGGATTGTATAAAAGGGGTTACTGAAGACAGAGGATTAGGTGTGGGATGCTTGAAGACAGAGGATTTAGAAGGGGTTTACTGAAGATAGGGAGGATTAGGAAAGGGATGCTGAAAGACAGATGTTAATTAGAAGGGGTTTTACTGAAGATAGAGGATTAGGAAGGGAGTGATTGTGCTGAAACGGTACAGGGGAGGAATTAGAAGGGGTTACTGAAGATATAGAGGTATTAGGAATGGGATTGCTGAATACAGATGGATTAGAATTCGGGGTTTACTGAAGATTAATGGGATTAGGAATGGGCATTCTGGAAAAGACAGCGGATTCAAGAAGGGTTTACTCTGAAAGATAGATGGCGTTATGGAATTGGGATGGCTGAGAACCAGAGGATTAGGATGGGATGGTCTGGAAAGACAGAGGATTAGAAGGGGTTACTGAAGACAGAGGATTAGAAAGGGATGCTGAAGACAGAGGATTAAGGGGTTAAGGGGTTTACTGAAGATAGAGGATTAGGAAGGGATGGTCTGAAAGACAGAAAAAATGGATTAGAAGGGGTTACTGAATGATAGAGGATTAGGTAAGGGTAATTGCTTGAAGAACCAGAGCTTAGAAAAGGGTTTAATGAAGACATAGGATTTGATCAAAGCTTTACTGAAGACTCGGGATTAGAAAGGGATGCTGAAGACCAGAGGATTAGAAACGCTTTACTGAAGACAAAACGGATTTGGAAAAGGGTTAAGGAAGACTAGATTAGGGAAAGCTTTAACCTTGAAAGGACAACGGGATTTAAAATGGAATGCTGAGACAGAAGATATAGGCTTTGAATGGGCTGCTGAAGACAGATTATTTGAATGGGTTGCTGAAGACAGGATTTGAATGGGTTGCTGAAGATAGAGGATTAGAATGGGTTGCTGAAGATAGAGGATTAGAGTGGGTTGCTGAAGACAGGATTTTAATGGGTTGCTGAAGATAGAGGCATTGAATAGGCTGCTGAAGATAGAGGATTAAAATGGGTTGCTGAAGACAGGATTTGAATGGGTTGCTGAAGATAGAGGATTAGAATGGGTTGCTGAAGATAGAGGATTTGAATGGATTGCTGAAGACAGAGGATTAGAATGGGTTACTGAAGAGAGAGTATTAGAATTAGTTGCTGAAGATAGAGGCGTTGAATAGGTTGCTGAAGATAGAGGATTAGAAAGGGATACTGAAAACACAGGATTAGAAAGGGTTGTTGAAGATATAGACTTTGAATGAGGTTGCTGAAGACAGAGGATTTGAATGGGTTTGCTGAAGCTGGAGGATTAGAAAAGGATACTGAAGACAAAGGATTAGAAAAGTGTGTTGAAGATATAGGCTTTAATGGGTTGCTGAAGACAGAGGATTTTTATGGGTTGCTGAAGACAGGATTAGAATGGGTTGCTGAAGATAGAGGCTTTGAATGGGTTGCTGAAGATAGAGGATTAGAATGGGTTGCTGAAGATAAAGGATTAGAATGGGTTGCTGAAGACATAGGATGAGAAAGGGATGCTAAAGACAGAAGATTAGAAAGGGTTGCTGAAGATAGAGGCTTTGAATGGGTTGTTGATGATAGAGGATTGAATGGGTAGTTGAAGACAGGATTTGAATTTGTCGCTAAAGATAGAGGATTAGAATGGGTTGCTGAAGATAGAGGATTAGAAAGGAAAGCTGAAGATAGAGGATTAGAAAGGGTTGCTTAAGACATAGGATTAGAAAGGGTTGCTGAAGATAGAGGATTAGAATGGGTTGCTGAAGATAAAGGATTAGAATGGGTTGCTGAAGATAAAGGATTAGAATGGGTTGCTGAAGACAGAGGATTTGAATGGGTTGCTGAAGATATGGGATTATAAAGGATTGTTGAAGACAGAGGATTAGGAAGGATTTAGAAAGGATTGCTGGAGACAGAGGATTAGAGAGGGTTGAAGTGAGGAGGTGCAGTGAGAAGTAGTTAATAACATGACTTGTGTTTGTACGATGAACAGTAATGTTTTATGGATTCTTTCATTCATATTGTGTCTGAAGCAATCTAATCTTCGTGCTGTTTGCAAATTTCAGTATTCTTTCTTGTTTAAGAGTTTCACTTCAGTATTTACTAGTTCTCAGTATGAATCAATGAATTTTTGCAATATTATATTAGTGAATCTATATGATAATACTTGTCAAATGAAGACGTGGGCGAGTTATGTAAGGCTTTCTTTGTTTGAAAATACCGTACTAAAAGTTTTCTTTTCCCTGTTTTTTAGTCTTCTTGGTGATAATAATGATTCAGGCACTAGTTAAGTCATCAAGATGGATAACTATTTTGTTGAATTACATTGTTTTATGTTTAATATTAATGTCTAATGTTAATCAGTTGTCTTCCTCTTGGCTAACCTAGATTTTTCAAACATCTGTCCGGATGATATTTTTCGGTGGATTTATTGATACTTGTGTGGCCTAACTAGTGTCTTGAAGAGTTACAATGTTAATTTTTGATATGCTTATAAAAATCAACGAGATTGCAAGACTTCCCTAATGAATCATGTTGTATTTCAGATACATCTGTCATGTTTGACATGTCATGAAGTTTGTACTCTCAAGAGTTGTTATCCTCCCTTATTAAAACCTAAGTACAATACTAGCACTTGTAGTCTTTCAAGTGCCCTCTCTTGCTTTCAGTTCGAAAAATTGATTATTTTGTGCAAATTCGTCTTATATCTCTATTTACAAGCTTAATTTACCAACGTTACTTTCTTTAGATTCTTTTAAAGTTTTAGGTCATATGTTAGTGTAGATAAAATTCAAAAAGGTAATTTCCACTGTAATTTCCAAAAACGGTTTCAGTTCCACCTTAGAAATGAACAGGGAAGTGTACTGCACGAAACCTTCTCTGGAAGCACGAAAATCAGGCCTCACTCTGGCGAGGGCTACAAGGTAGCAAAATTATGTCATGAACAGGAGCGTTCATAAGAGCTGAAGCTTTTATGTGTCCATGTTGTGCAGTCAAATTATACATAATATGAAAAAAAAGGGATACTGCTATTTGGTTAAATTTTTCTGTTTGTTTTTCACTCATAATGTTAAAGGGTTGCTTTTATCGTTATATCCATAGATTTTTTTTACACCTGTTACCTTTGTGAATTGAAACTGATGTCACATCACAACCCCATCCATTTGCCAATGACGGGAGGTTTTCCCAGGAAAGATGGTGGAACACCCCATGATTACCAAATCCAATATCAGAATCTGACTTGCATAAGGGTTAATGTAATGACTGATTGAGATTTACCCTCCCAGGAGAATCTAATGATTATTGGAGGCAAATGAAAAATTGGAGCTTGGATCTTTGGACGCATCCTATTGACGCATTTTATTCTCTTCTTCTAAAGCAACGAGATGTTGGAAGTTGAATTTTATTTCGATATCTTCTTTAATACTTCATGTATATATATTAAATATCTCTCTCTCTCTCTCTCTCTCTCTCTCTCTCTCTCTCTCTCTCTCTCTCTCTCTCTCTCTCTCTCTCTCTCTCTCTCTCATATTAATCTTTCTGAGCAGCTTAGCTTCCTGGCTTTATGTTTTTGAGGCACCTAAGTGTATTAAAAAGGTCTTTGTAAGCCCGATTATGTATATAGGATTCAGGTGCTTTGTAGTATCCTTTTTTTTTCCTTTTCTTTTTTATGAATGTAAAGTGGGGTTGTTCAGGATGAATGATTTATCGGTAAAATAAGGGATGGGGAAGGAGAGTTCTAAAAAAGGAAAATGTAGATAGGAAAAATATGTAATGATAAAAATGGTAGATTAGGAAAGAGGGCTTGATAATGGAAGTCAGCTCTTAGAAATAGTGGCTGATGTTTAATAAAGAGTAGAACAAAAGGTGTCAGTACTATCCTCATAGTATAATACAAATATCCCAAAAAAACTAAGAGCAGAATAGGGTCGGATTAAAGGTTGGGCGGTACAAGGAACATGTAGCAAAATGGAGATAGTAGATGAGGCAAAAGGGAGAAAATGGTTTGCATCTAGAAAGTACTAGGTTGAGGATGGTAGAATTGTTAGAATAAAAGTCTGTAGCTCCAGGTAATATGTAAGTGCAGACACACACAGTGAACATGCTTCAGGTGAGTATTTTGTTCACGAAACCACTGATGCCGTAAAAAAGTTTCCTGTATAGAGGTTTAATGATTCATTTTGTAGTCAGAGCATGGAAATGGTGGTGACATTTCTTGGTTGTCTGAGGACTAGACCTATGATTGAAAGTGGCTAACTTGAGATTTCATTATATATATATATATATATATATATATATATATATATAGATATTATAATATATATATATATATATATAGTATATATATATATATATGTATATATATATATATATATATATATATATATATATATATATATATATATATATATATATATATACTATATATATATATATATACTATATATATCTATATATATATATATATATATATATATATATATATATATATATATATTATATATATATATATCATATATATATATAGTGACGAAGTGCCAAGTATCTGGTTACTACACTTACCAATCATAAAATAGTTACTCACAACAGCTTCATTACAGATAAAATACGACTGAATACTCTAAAGGCAACAGTGATCCCTTAAAAACTTATAAATCAGACTAAGTTCATTAAAACAGGTGTGAGGTAATCTTATATGTAATTAAATTAGTTAAAGGGCATTACTCCATCAACAACTTTTAAAGTTCAAGTAATTCCCTGGTTCTAACTCACTTCAACAAAGATGAAGCAAAGCAGCTCAATTACCTCTCTATATTTCTACCTAAAAATTTTAAATACCAAAATTTATTATTAAACTCAACATTTATAAGTGAAATTCCCAATCTCAGAGAAATTTACTATTACTTGAAAACAACACAAAGCTTAATTAATTCTTGAATTAATTAATAAGTAAAATTAAATCAGAATTACATTATCACAAAAATCAAGAAATTGAATTATTCAAGTAAAATTCAAAGTGTTAAGCAACAACTAAAATTTGAAGATTAATTCACAGGTGTAAAACAATAAAACTTGAAAAGAATTCTAACCAAATGCAAAGTAATTCACAAGTTTTAGCCTCAATGAAATTTTTAATGATTAATTAATGAAAACTCTTAATTTAATCAAATTGTGATATTAATGTAAACACAGAAAAATTTGGAATATACCAAAATTGCAAAAGCACTAACAAAACATTAATCGCATAGAATATGTGGTGGTACATTAGCAGATTCCCATGTGTTTCTATGGTTTTAAAACAGAGAATTCTTTTCCCTGGGAGGTGGGGACTGCCTGTCTCTTTCTTCCAATTCATTTATAGCCACCCTTTTCATCTCATCAGAAAACACCCGCTGTTACGTGCTGCTCTGGAAGTAAGAGCCCGTGCCGCCAAGTTGCAAGCTAAATCTAAGTAGCAGTAGTAGGAGAGACAAACCTCAACAATCATTCCAACACAAGAGTGAACGATACTTGGTTTTATTGAGGAAGCGATCTAAAAACCAGTTTATAAGGCTCGACTTTTTGCCATTCAGAACCGAAGAGTGATTGGTATATTATATGATGCTCATCAAGCTTGTCTTTTGGTATCCGCGTCGGACACCACTTCGGTTGGTGTAGTGTTGACGTTGTGCTCTCTCTCTTGTACCGCATCACCGTCAACACGGGAAATGCCATTAATTTACGATGAGCGTTTGCCCTCGTCCCTGATGGATAGGAATGGATGGCTTTTAGTGCTTTGGGTCGTCACCGGGATTCGCAGTTTGTTTATGACCAGTCCCTTTGCAGGGTAACGAGTCGAGTCGCTAACTAGAAAATGACTATTTTGATGGAAGTCAAAGCGTCATGAAAACAGTTGGAATGAAGTCTACCGCCTTTGATCTTTTCATAGGATCCTCGGTCATTTTCGTGACCCCCTTCTTCCTTATCCAGAATGATCATCAAGTCTTTGTAGGGGAATGAGTTATAGTCATAAAAGTAATTGACTTCATTAGGTTGCAACAAAATCATAATGCCATAAAAATGTGTGTGCACAGTTAGTTCTCAGTGCAAGTATTATAACAATTCGGTGCTTCTTTAAAATACTTTGTCCTTATTAGTGAGGCAAAGAGTCTAAAATAAGAAAATAATTGTTTATTCAAGTACAGTAAAATCATATAAAAAAGCAAATAAGATACTTTGGACAAATTGTATTTTAAGGTGACGTACTTGGAGTGAAATACCAAGAAAAAAAGAATTTAAGTTAAATATCGCTATCTAAGAACATAAATTTAGGATTGCATTCGTTTTCATGAATGGTCATGAGTATTATTTTAAGTATGTTAAGTGACTGAAATGTATTGCATTTTTCTCTGTAAGGCAAATAGTGTACACTTTTTAGATAATCCTCAAGTGGATCATGTGTATACGTATGATATTTTCTCTTTATCAAGTGGTGTGTTTTTTTAATTTGTATCAAGTTGAGTGTTGTGAATGGTGGTGTTCATTTTCTCTGACGTGAAATAGATTTATTACAATATATTTAATTACAGGGGTTACTTGTATTTTCCTGTTTTTCAAGGGACGTCTGCGTTTACAGGATTTCTTTAGCAAAGTTGTATATTTTGTCATAAAATTTTCCCTTATGAAGTGATACAGTATATTATAATGAAGCGATACAGGTATATGATTTTGCCTTTTCAGGAAGGTGTGGTCGCAACACATCATCTGTAGTAATTGTAGTAATCAAATTGCAATTGTTTTCTCTATTTTGAACGGTTCAGTTTTATATTTTCTCTTATCAGGTGGAGTAGATATATGACGTCCGTTGGTTGGTGCAGTTGTATCAAAATTATTTTTGTAGTAACATCCTCTGTTGATTACCCCGTCTGGTAATACACATCCTCTCCAATGTTCATCGTGTACTGGTAACACTGCAGTTCATCACTCAGTTTACATCACAGTCCTTCTTTTAAGCCTTAAACTCCAGGCTTAATATGTCACGTTTTGATATCAGAAAGGTAGGGATCGTTTGTAAAGCCTCTTCTATATATATGAAGGGATAAGGACGTTTATGTCACAGCCTTTACATTTGTGTGCTTTCGTTGTTTGGGTATTGTTCTTTTTGTCAAGTAATCAGTTGTTTTTTGTGTTAGTTTCCGTTGTGCATCAGGGTGGAAATTATTATGCTTTGATGCAGTGAGTGAATCAATGAGCTGAAAATTTTTCAGAATTGAAGTTTGATAACATATCTAGAAAAGTGGGTCAGTTCAATTTAGAAAATTGATTCGTCTTTATGATATCGAAAAAGATCACCACCCTCGATGTAAGCGCGCAACAATAGAATAAAATGAAACAAAGAAAAAGATGTACAGTTTATAGCGAAAACCTCACATTGCTTTAATGTTGTTCGCTGAGTCACTGAGGGCTCGCCAAATCTACTTCGCGGGGACGGAAATTTAGTTAGAGGGGGTTATTATGTGTTAGACCCCCCCCTCCCACACCCCCCTCAAGGTAGGACAACGTGCTCTAGGTTAAATGTAGTTAAGGATACTATGGTCCCATTTAGGTGGTCGTAGATGGCAAGCACTTCCGTTCAAACCTCAAATAACGATCGACAGTGCCCGTCTGGCTCTTCCTGTGTTGCCAACTAATGGGATCATGGTCAGGGTATTTACTCAACTTTAGCACCATCCTCACTATCATTCCTCAAGATTTTGGAATCTGTTCCCGCCGGCATCACGCTCCTTAAAAATCACAGGGTATCTGCAGTATCCCTGGTGTTGAAATTCCGTTTCGTTAAAAGACGCTGAAAGTTCCATTTACCTTGGAAATTATCCTCGAAAGCTTTGCAGTCAAGTCTGTTTTCACTTGTGAATTTCTAGTTGATGACTTCTCGAGGTACATTTACTTGGAAATTATCCTCGAAAGCTTTGCAGTCAAGTCTGTTTTCACTTGTGAATTTCTAGTTGATGACTTCTCGAGGTACATTTACCTTGTTGTAACGACCACTATCTATTTCGGCTTTCAATTTGAGATAAACAAGCTTGATTGAAGAACCCCCTCCTCTCTCTCTCTCTCTCTCTCTCTCTCTCTCTCTCTCTCTCTCTCTCTCTCTCTCTCTCTCTCTCTCTCTCTCTCTCTGTGTGTGTGTGTGTGATGAATTGATAAGCCACGTTCTTTTCCATTAGTCTCGAGAAGTTAAGAGCACAAACACCGAATCGCGACTCCTTCCTCGCTATTGATTATAGATAGAAATTTCCTATCTATTTGGAGCATCGTGAATGTTATTCAGCACCTGTCCTTCCTTGTCAGAAGAAACATATTCAGTAACTCTAAAGTGACGGTTTCCTTCCTTTCCCTGCATGAGTTCCCTTCATCAGTGATGGGTTTTGCCTTTGCTGTTGGGTGTGCCATCGGATTTGAAGGACCCATTTTCCATATCAGAGACTTGCGGGAGGGCCTTAAATTTAAAGAGGTCTCATTTGTTAACCAAGAACGTGGCAGCTGAAGACGCGACGACGCCGGTTATCGTGATCAACGAAGGCCACAGAGGATATTAGAGGGGGAATATTATCCGAAGACGTTAACGAGACTGTCGTCGTTATAAATTGAGTTTTAACGAGAGCGACGCCTACTAGGAGTTGGCCGAGGATTTGTTTTTTAAATTATAATGAAAGGGGAAACTGGGAGAAGGGCAATTTTATACTGATAATATCCACCCGATTTATGGAAATGCAATTATTCCAAGTGAAATTGAAGTCGAGTGTTCATAATATGGCTTTTGTATTTCCATATATATGTCACACACACACACACACACACACACCACACACGTATATGTATATTATTTTCTGAAGTATTTTGATTTGTCACTTTGCTAAAATTATACTCTCAAATAAGAAAGTGATTCTATTGTATATTATTTCTATTCATGTTTGATGTCGTTTGTTCATATATGATGGGCCATCATAAATATTTTTTTAATGAACGGATCTCTCTCTCTCTCTCTCTCTGTGTCACCCCTTGGGACAGGTAATATGTACGCTGATTGGAAAAACTGAATTATGGTGGTTTATATTTTTCAATTATTTCCGATAATAGGATTTGGCGAAGTATATTCTTCCGATAGAAATGATCTCCATCCCGCGAATGAAATTGTCTCGCATCACGCGCTCCAAGTTATTCTCTGGGAGATATTTTGGTTCTCTGGGGCGATGCGATGCGTAGAAAAGTAGCGTGGATGTTATTTGTTAGTTTATGCTCTGCTTTACTTATGTTTGCTAGAACTAAAAGTGATTGAGATTTCAGATTCTGTAATGACTTGCATAGTAGGATATAAAATCGGTGACACTGATACGAGTGAAAATGCCATTCTGTGAGTTAGGTTATAAAATCGGTGACACTGATAAGAGTGAAAATGCCATTCTATGAGTTAGGTTATAAAATCGGTGACACTGATAAGAGTGAAAATGCCATTCTATATGAGTTAGATACGGATGATATTAGTATTTGTGATGTGTTACTAAAGAAAGGCCAGAGTCACACCATTTCATGCCTGAGATTTAAAAAAAAATGATTTCCAAATTGTGAATGTGGTTTGTTTCGTTAGAAGGTAACACACAATGAATGCTATTTGAAAGGCGCAGTAAGGAACTGCAGAATGTGCACTTGTCCTTGGCGTCTTGTAATTTGATCAAATCAAACTTTCACTCGAAAGTTACGCTGTGGTCATTGCGAAAGCTCAGATCTTTTGTGGCAGTCAAGCTGTGCGAAATACCGCTTTGTCAGTATGTAAAGACGTTTCATGGACATTGTTTAATTGATCCGTGCCGCCAGTGCACCTCACGCGGTGCACTGTAGGCATTACTTACGGTTCTTTGCAGCGTCCTTTCGGGCCCTAGCTGCTACCCCTTTCATGATGAGACTTTCATGTACCTCCGTTCATCTTCTCTCTCTTCCATCTTGCTATCCGCCTTCTAATCTAAGGCTTTTTTCGTAGTGCAACTGCCAGGTGGTCCTCCTGGGACCCCTTTCAAGCCTTTCTACTCTCAAATCCCCTTTCAGCGCTGAATGACCTCATAGGTCCCAGGGCTGCCTAAATTCTGTATCCCCCCTTTCCCCAAATGTTTGATTGATTTTATAAGTCACGATCGATACTTCACTTACATGACGTCACTGTGGTAATCGAATAAAAAAAAAAAACACCACCAAATGCCTATTGAAAAAGTGCGAGTATCTTGTTCCTTGTCAGGTCCAAGTTTACGACAGTCGGTTTGTGCTAAGGTCTTAGGGAAGGGGGGTAGGGGGGGGAAGCCTTGTGGAAGGAGTAATGAGGGTGGGGTGTAGTTGGGAGGGGGGGGGGGGGGTGTTGATATTGACCTCCCTCTGCTTCAGACGGCCAGCTGAGAGGCCATCTATCCTGGCTCCCTCGGAACGCGCCACTGATCCCAGGTGTCATTTACATTCATTACAAATTCCCTTTACGATCCTTCCATTTTACGAATTCGCTCGCCTCCTTTCCTTCTCTTAACCTCCGCGCCCGCCCACCTTTTTTAATATATATTTTTTTGTTTGTTTTTGGTGTTTCCTTTTAGCTTCAGTTTCCCCAAGTTTTAAATGTATTTGCTTGCTTTGTTTGAGGTTTATCAGTCCAAACGTATGTAAGCATTTTCATTCTTGAATAATTAAGAATTTTTGTAGCCCTTTTTAAAATAACAATAATATTTATTATTATTATTATTATTATTGTATTATTATTATATTATTATTATTATTATTATTATTAAAAGTAATTGCTGCTCAGGCTGCGTTAATTTTATAAAGGTTCCTCTCTTTTTTCTTTTTTTTTTAATTAACGCAGCTGAGGCAGCAATTACTTTTAATAAAACATGTTTAAAGAGGGTTTTACTTTCAGCATATTATTATTATTATTATTATTATTATTATTATTATTATTATTATTATTATTATTATTATTATTATTATTATGCTGCCATTCTTTTTACAGGAACTGCTTAAAAGGTATTTCCCTTCATTTATTATTATTATTATATTTTTTTTTTTTTTTGCTCTATCACAGTCCTCCAATCGACTGGGTGGTATTTTTAGTGTGGGGTTCCGGGTTGCATCCTACCTCCTTTGGAGTCCATCACTTTTCTTACCATGTGCGCCGTTTCTAGGATCACGCTCTTCTGCATGAGTCCTGGAGCTACTTCATCCTCTAGTTTTTTTCCAGATTCCTTTTCAGGGATTTTGGGATCGTGCCTAGTGTTCCTATGATTATGGGTACGATTTCCACTGGCATATCCCATATCCTTCTTATTTCTATTTTCAGATCTTGATACTTATCCATTTTTTTTCTCTCTCTTTCTCTTCAACTCTGGTGTCCCATGGTATTGCGACATCAATGAGTGATACTTTCTTCTTGATTTTGTCAATCAATGTCACGTCTGGTCTATTTACACGTATCACCCTATCTGTTCTGATACCATAGTCCCAGAGGATCTTTGCCTGATCGTTTTCTATCACTCCTTCAGGTTGGTGTTCGTACCACTTATCACTGCAAGGTAGCTGATGTTTCTTGCACAGGCTCCAGTGGAGGGCTTTTGCCACTGAATCATGCCTCTTTTTGTACTGGTTCTGTGCAAGTGCCGGGCATTCGCTTGCTATGTGATTTATGGTTTTCATTTTTCGTGTTGCACTTCCTACATATGGGAGAGATGTTATTTCCGTCTATCGTTCTTTGAACATATCTGGTTCTTAGGGCCTGATCTTGTGCCGCTGTTATCATTCCTTCAGTTTCCTTCTTTAGCTCTCCCCTCTGTAGCCATTGCCATGTGTCATCGCTGGCTAGTTCTTTAGTCTGTCTCATGTATTGTCCGTGCATTGGTTTGTTGTGCCAGTCCTCAGTTCTGTTTGTCATTCTCCTGTCTCTGTATATTTCTGGGTCTTCGTCTACTTTTATTAGTCCTTCTTCCCATGCACTCCTTCACACTCGTCTTCACTGGTTTTCAGATATTGCCCCCTTGCTCTGTTCTCGATGTTGATGCAGTCCTCTATACTTAGTAGTCCTCTCCCTCCTTCCTTTCGTGTTATGTATAGTCTATCCGTATTTGCTCTTGGGTGTAGTGCTTTGTGTATTGTCATATGTTTTCCTGGTTTTCTGATCTATGCTGCGGAGTTCTGCCTTCGTCCATTCCACTATTCTGCGCTGTATCTGATTACTGGCACTGCCCATGTGATTTATGGCTTTTATCATATTTTCCGGCGTTGAGTTTTGACTTGAGTATCGCCTTGATCTCTTCATATATTTCTTTCCGATCGTGTCCTTTGCATCTCTTGGTGTTTTATATCCCTCCTTCCATTATTCCTAGTATTTGTATCCAGTCTCATCTATGTGTTTGATGTTGCTCCCATCTGGTAGCTTTATCCCTTCAGTTCTCGTTACTTTGCCTTTTTGTATGTTGACTAAGGCACATTTTTCTATTCCAAACTCCATCCTGATGTCCCCAGATACAATCCTTACAGTCTGGATTAGGGTATCTATTTCCATGATGCTCATACCATACAGCTTGATGTCGTCCATGAACATCAGATGGTTGATTCTGTTGCCTCTTTTCTTGAGTTGGTACCCGGCATCCATCTTCTGTGGTACTTTTGTCATAGGAATCATGGCTACTATTATTATTATTATTATTATTATTATTATTATTATTATTATTATTATACAATGCTATTCCCATATTATCTGAATGTTTATTTGTGAGAGCTTAGGAGAGAACTTGAGTGCTGAACGGATTGATAGAATGTCGCCCTTTGCGGCATTTGGTTTGGCCGAAGCAAATCTTGAAACTTCGAGATTTCTATCATTAACATTCCTATGATCGAAAAAGAAACCCACAAAATCCCTTTGTAACTTGTTTACTTCTAAGTATTTACATTTAGTTTTACTCCACACTCGAGTACTTTCAGGCCCTGTCTGTGGCCCATTCTCAAGAGATGTTTGGGATGTTAGCCTGGGTCAAGGCCCAGCAGTAAGAAGTTCCAGAAGACTGCTGGGCCTTGACCCAGGCTAACATCCCAAACATCTCTTGAGAATGGGCCACAGACAGGGTCTGAAAGTACTCGAGTGTGGAGTAAAACTAAATGTAAATACTTAGAAGTAAACAAGTTACAAAGTGATTTTGTGGGTTTCTTTTTCAATCTTCAGAAGAAAACTGAAAGAAGTTTTAGTTTGGTTCCTATGATCATCCTCTACGAAGTTCCAACGGTTAGAATGTGCATTTCAACTTCTTGTTGCTACTCTTATTTTCAGTATTTGTAATAGTTGTAGTGGAGAAGACGACATTTGTTGTTTGCTCAGAAAAACTGACTTCGTTTTCCATTGGTTAGGATGAAACGTAGACGCGTTTCTTTGTGCTCTGATGAAGAAATTATACGTAAATATATAGGTCATTTCGATTCTGGAAGATTCGTGATTTTGGTTTTGAAAATGTGAATGACCCAGCCCTTTCCTACTGTAAGTGAATTGGATATTAGGTCTTGTCGTAAATACATAGGTTCCTGGGACGAATTCTCTTGGTATACTTAGGGAAATGATCTCATGCGCTATAAGCTGGCTTTATCACACTCAGTGCCATTGGGTATTCAAGTCCTAAGTATGTGATAGTTCTGTCTGTACCTAGGTATGAAATGTCACTCTCATAAACGAAATTCCTTATTAATCATTAATCTCCTTTGGCATATTCGAAAACCCCTGCACCAAGAACAATCAAATTTGAAGGAGCGAAAAACGAGAGGCCCTTGACGACAGAATTAGTTGGTTTCCATGAAGCTCGCAGAAAATTAAAGTTGTTCTCTGAAATCTCCACCAGGGAGGTGGGGCCAGGGAGCGGTGCCGAAAAAATTTTCCTTTTTTTTTTTTTTTTTTTTTTTTTAATTTTTTTTTTTTTATTTACAGCAAAGGCTTCGGCACCTCTTTGTCCTCGCATGTCGCTTTTTCCTCCACAGGTAATGACACCGGGAGTATGTTTTTTTTATTGAAGCTTCTCTGGGATTTCTTATTTTGACGGGCGTGCGTAAGCGCGCGCGAACACATGCACACACACATATATGTATATAACAAATATATATATATATATATATATATATATATATATATATATATATATATATATATATATATATATGTAAAAATGTTTTCATGAGTAGTATTATAAAAATTACAAAATGTACTCCCTACATTATATATAATTACATTAGTATTTGTGTGCATATATTTGTGTATATAATATTATATATATATGATATATATATATATATATATATATATATATATATATTCGAACACAAATACAAAAATTTAATGTTTAATAACAGAATCGTGAATATTAGTTTGCATAGATTTAGAGAAGACTTAGAGAAATAACAATGAAATTGCTTCCGTAGATACTTAAGACCTCGAATTTGTTTTTATACTTTTAAAAGTAATGACTCGGGGAAGAGTATGCAAAAAAAAACGTAATTAAGCAGTGGGAAGAGGAAAAAAGGAGTGAGCTCTTCGCAAAGCAGCAGTAAATGGCAGAAATGGTACCGGAAATACTTTGCATTCACCTCGACCCCCCCCCCCCCCACCGCCTTTTTCTTCCTTCGAACAAAGGGGGGTATTTAGAAGCAAAGGTTTGCTTTTATTTCACTAGATATTAAGGGGCTCTTTTTCCCTGTGTGTGTGTGAGAGAGAGAGAGAGAGAGAAGGGGGGTGGAGAGCATTATCCTTTCACAAAGGGGTAACCCTGTAATTGCAGTTACTTTTGCTTGATTGTGTGAGAGAAGAGTACTGAATTTTTTAGGTGTTTTTTGTTCAAACACAGAGAAAGAGAGAGAGAGAGAGAGAGAGAGAGAGAGAGAGAGAGAGAGAGAGAGAGAGAGAGAGTGTATTGTCCTCCCACAAAGGAATTGTTTGATACGTGTTTTAATGAACGGATCTCTCTCTCTCTCTCTCTCTCTCTCTCTCTCTCTCTCTCTCTCTCTCTCTCTCTCTCTCATAATCCGATTACCATGTACATGGAAAGAATCTACATAAATTACCCCGAGCGGAGGGTGTGGCCTCGGAATGAGAACTTTGCTTGAATAAAAGAGTGGGAAAAAAATCTGTGAAGTCGTTATGGGGAAAAATGCTTGAAAAATAACTCGTGGGTCATTTGTTTTTCCATTGGAAGTTCTCGAGGGGAAGAAAATTTATATATATACTATATATATATATATATATATATATATATATATATATATTTATTTATTATATTATTTATTTATTTATTATTTATTTATATATTTATTTATTTATTTATTTATTTATTTATTTATTTATTTATTTGGAAGGCTACACGTGCATTAGGAAGGATTTCACAAGCAATATGGCTTATGTCACTGCTTGCCGTGAGAGTTGTTATATATATATATATATATAATAATATATATATTAGTAATTATTTCTTATATATTATACTTATTATATATGTATATATATATATATATATATATATATAGTAGATATATAATATATATATATGTGTGTGTGTGTGTGTGTGTGTGTATGTATGTAGTAGTATGTATTTGACCATGGTCGTCTGCAATGTGGTTGTATAATGACTCGTTGTGACAGCTTCATTTATCTTAAGAAATGGTCCGCATGCAGTATGTTTACATGCTGCGTGACCTGATGATTGCTCACTATGCACCTATTGGTTCGTCTGCATTGACCGTGTGTAACTGCTTGTTAGGTTTGATTCGTATTTTGGTTTGTTGTGAATTGGTTGTCAGCGCTGTCGATGTTGCTGCTTCTTGTGACGGCTGCGCTTAGAGGAAGAAGAAGCGAGTTTGCGTCATGTGTTGGTGTGGCTGTTCGTTTCAAAGGTTGCTTCTTATGGAAGGCATTTATATGTCGTCATTGATTCTATCACTGCTTGTGTTAATATTCAGGTATCATAGAGGGCCATTTAAAAAAATTTTATTTTTATTTTTTTTAAAGCACAAACGCACAATATTGCCTTTTTTTATATATATAACACTCGTACTCCGCTATCTAGTCAGTGTATCATTTTTAATGCCATCCATTTTGTGCTGAAAGGGTTAGCGCAGTGGGGCAAGCATAGTATGGTTAAAAGTCAAGTCTGTTAATTGATATTTGCCTTTTTGGACTCCTGTTTGACATATGAGCGTTCGTTACGCTTGAAGCTGTTTTCAGGACTGATCGTTTTATGTACGAATGGTTTTTAATAGTAGGTACCAATCTGTATCAGATTGAGCCTTCCATGAGACTTGCGATGGCACGACTCATGCTAAGGTCACACGTTCACGTATCAACGTACACACGCCCACGCATGAGCGGTAATTGGTAGTTGGCAACAGCTTACGTCAGTAAACCGTGAATGTTCCGTAAAACATATGTAAAATCGTGGACGTGCGGTGACGGGTCGGCCGGGCGCTTTGCACCACCCAGGGGAGCGCCGTAGGCCACTCCTGTTTTGAAATGTTCAAAACAAGTCGTGGGTGGTCACGCCAAATGTCACCTAACGTAGCTCCAGGCGTTGTACGTGGGACCCACGGTGACTGCAACGGGGTAGGCGCTGGGCTCAACGGCATTGTTCGCCGCCGCGGTTTCCTTCTCGTGACGAAGCATGTTGGCCTCCTCATTGCGCGGTAGCCTACGGGGAAACCTACTCGCACGTTTACAACCCTGTACGACGTGGCAACGCTGTAGCGCGGTATAAAAAGGTCAGGTCGGCGCCTTCAGGCCAGCAGTGCCATATAAAACATACAAAACTATCTCAATACAATAAATCATTTTAACTAAAGAAATTTTTTTATTCACTTTGAAAGTAGCAAACAAACATCAGAGTCTAGACATATGAAATGAAAAAACAAACTCACGACAAAATAATATATGACCAAAATATACACATAAGACAAAAGCAAATTTTTTCAACACAAACCACAAAACTACATCTGTGAAAAAAAGGAACGCTTATACTTGGTGCTTTTACATTTCTCTCTCTCTCTCTCTCTCTCTCTCTCTCTCTCTCTCTCTCTCTCTCTCTCTTCCATCCTCGAGCTCCATCGAGAACTTAGTGTATATAATGTATATATTTATGTTTTGAATGTTAAGTGTCTTTTTAAGTATATATTTATATTTTTGTGTCAAGTATTTTCTAAGTATCTTTATAATTCTGGTTATTTTATATCTGGTACTCACTGAAGTCTCTCTCTCTCTCTCTCTCTCTCTCTCTCTCTCTCTCTCTCTCTCTCTCTCTCTGTTTTTCTGTTATTTTCTATTTTTCAGTTCATTTCCTTTTCATTTATGTAGTTATTGAGTTGAAATAGCTTCATATTTTACTTAAAGTGTAATTGAGGTGTGATTTTGGTACACATTAAGTGCTCTAGGGTTAGTCTGGAGCTCTTGTAATGCATTTTTATTTTATTAGTTTTGTGTGGCTGCGAATGAATTTCATTTCGAAAGTTGTTATCTAAGTTCCTAAGGCTGCTGTTTTGTTTAATCCATGATGATTCGGAACAGGAGCGAATACTTCTTGCTGCACGGAGTTGACAAGGGGAACTGCAAGCTCTGTTTACAGGCCGGCTCTTTTGTACCCTACGGCCCCACAACATTGGGCGTGGTACCGACGTGAAGTTGACGTAAGTCAACAACGTAGAACGTTACACTCTTGGCGTACGTCCGTCATTGCGCCGTGCTTGGCAGCGCAAAATCTTGTGGTTGTGTAGGACTTCGCCGGGCCAGTTCCAGTAGGCGTCACACCACGTTCGCGTTGCGCATACGTATGCGGCCCAATCTACGGTGCTGGTTTTACGTCCGTCAGCCCGTGTCCTGTTTACCAACTGTTCAAGGTCATTTCACCGCGAAGATGCCCATGATCCACATACGTGGGCATACGCCGTCGTGATACGTGAATGTGTGTTTCAGCCAGTGGGATTCGCACCCTTTTGGAAAAGAGAAGGAAAGGAAAAAAAAATAAGATTTAGGATATTGTTTAACCAGATAGGCGTCAACAATGCTGTCCTTTTAAGGGAAGAAGGTTTTAGATTTAACTCACAAAAGCTGGAAGAGAATTCCAGAGTATGATTGCAAAAGGAAAGAAACTATCCCTAAACAAAAGACACGCAGTATGGCTCTCTGTTTGAGCAGTATGAATAAAAGAGAAAGAAACGCCTCGGGCTGTGAGGTATCTCCTTGGTACGGTGCCCTGATTCACCAGTTTGAGAACCATTGTGTTCAAGAAACTCACTTCAATCTATAAAAAGGTTTACGGGCTGCTGAAGAGAAGGAGCCCGTGCCAGCATAAGGCTGGCTTAATCTATCATCATCATCAGTCTATAACGTCGGATATTGAACCAACTCCATTGTACACTACTGGACATTTGGAGTGTTTGGATTCCCTTGGGTATGCAGGGCAGAGCATTTCGGTGCCTTCTGGTGTATGACTCACTAGTTATTTGGTTTCATTTCATGTTGCAGAACGTTTGAATTCTTTGTATACCGAACAGTTTTTGAATTCCTGCGAACATGGAGAAGAAATGCGATGTCAGTGGGTACACGTGATAAGATGTTTATTTCCCCAATAAATGTGATAAGGTTGCTGTCATCGAAATCTCACCTTTGTGATAAAGTATGCAGATGGATCTCGTTTTTCCCAAGTTGGTGATAGGGTCTTTTAATCTTGCGTGTTTTTGTGTTCCTTCAGCCTCTTTAGGGAACATGAACCGCGGATTGGTCTTTTATATTTGCCTGTCAAACCGTCCAATTTCAACTACAGAATTTCTTTTTCTATTGGGTTAAGCGAACACCTTCATTTCGAAGAAGTAGATTCTCCAAGGTTAGATTGGAGTAACTTGTCAAGACTACATGTGTAGAAGGGCTTTAGAATAATAAATTTAAGAAAAATAGAAATAATGCCGACGGAGGATACGCATTTTTATAATCTTGCTTCTTTCGGTCATACACACATGTACATATACGTATATATATATATATTATATATATATAAATATATATATATATATATATATATATATATATATTATTATAAATCACACACAATTGTTATGTGCAATGATACAATGGAGTCCTAGAATATATATATATATATATATATATATATATATATATATATATATATATATATATTATATATGTATGTATGTATGTATGTATATATATTAACTTATCAACTTATGATATACACAGTTGTTATGTGCAATTGTACAAGGAGTCTTAGTAATATATAATATATATATATATATATATATATATATCTATATATATCTATATATATATATGTCTTTTACTGTATTACAACTGTATAATATGAAGGTAAAAGGCCACTAACACTGTTTGAGTGTTGCATCATATATTTCGAGCAGTGATCAGCACAGAAGGAAGTACTCGAAATACATGGTTGCAACGTGCAAATAGTGTTTTATCGGCCTTTTATCTTCATATATATATATATTTTTATATATATATTATCACATTATATACACATACACACACACACACACATACTACACGTTAAGCCGGGATGTATGCCTTAGATGCACATTTACCATGTATGCAGGACTTGATTAAAACCGCAAAGCACGAACACAGACGTTACACACACACACACACAGACACACACATATATATACTATATATATATATATCTATATATATATATATATATATATATATTTGTGTGTGTGTATGCGCGTATGTATCTATCTTGTGTAGATTATATATAGTATATATGTATGTCTTTATAAAAATAGTTATGTACCCAAACCCAGTTCTACGAAGGAAATTATAACTTGTGAAGAGGAGGGCGGGGTCCATT
Source organism: Macrobrachium nipponense (assembly GCF_015104395.2). Classification (NCBI taxonomy): domain Eukaryota; kingdom Metazoa; phylum Arthropoda; class Malacostraca; order Decapoda; family Palaemonidae; genus Macrobrachium; species Macrobrachium nipponense. Next base: position 137,657,685 of record NC_087200.1, on the reverse strand, counting down.
GGAGACTCAGACCAAAGAGATTTAAGTTCAAGAAGTTTCGGAAAAAGGCGAGAGAGAGAGAGAGAGAGAGACGAGAGAGAGAGGAGAGAGAGAGAGAGAGAGAGAGGAGGGGGAAGTTTCCAATTAATGAGAGCAGGAAGAAGGAGGGGGAAGTTTCCAATTAATGAGAACAGGAAGAAGGATGCACAGATGGGGATTCTTTCGTTGGGTCTGTAACAATATTCTGAGGCGCAGGCCTGAATCCTATTATTATTATTATTATTATTATTATTACCCTCTTATGTAACGATAACGGTGGGAAAGAAGAATATATATACCTACACATTTTTATATTATATATATTGTTATATATCTATATAATATATTATAATATAATATATATCTTATATAAATATGTATATAATTATATATATAATATGTAGAATCTACTGGTCATTTTTACCTGGATACATATGAAATTGTAATTTGTGTAATTAGCCACAATGCCCTCTTAACTTCTCAAATTCTTTGCTCTATTTTCGGATACGCTTGTCGCTATAAAGCCTTGAGCTCCAACTTCAAAGAAATTTCAAAGAAATCATGATGTCTGGTAGCGGGAAAAATGGACATCGTAATTTCTTCACATTTATTTGAAGTTCGAGTTCAAGGAACTTTTGTAGCGACAAGCGTATCCGAAAAAAGAGCATAGAATTTGAGAAATTAAGAGAGCATTGTGACTATTACAATTTCACACACACACACACACACACACTCAAACACCCATATATGTATTATATATGTGTGTGTATGTATAGTCACAATGCTCTCTTAATTTCTCAAATTCTATGCTCTTTTTTCGGATACGCTTGTCGCTACAAAGCCTTGAACTCGAACTTCAAATAAATGTTGAAGAAATTACGATGTCCATTTCCCGCTACCAGGACATCTGATTTCTTTGTTATATATATATATATATATATATATATATATATATATATATATATATAATATATAATAACACTTAAGCATTGTTAGTGATCTTGTAGAGTAATATAAGGGAATTATTCTCACAGTAATGATCTGCCAAATAAAACACTTTACTTTTTCTGATGCTGCTGTATGAGATTGGTCCTGTTTCCATTTGTTGTCCGGATCGTGTTGAGCAGTTACCTGGACATATGCTGTGACTGATGCTAAGGAAAAAGAGAGAGTAACTTGTTTATTTCTTGTTTGTGTGTTTGTTGTGTGTTGTGATGTTTGTGTGTGTGGTGGTGTGTGAGAGAAGAGACGAGAGGAGAAAGAGAGAGAAAGTCTTGAGTAAGTGTGATTTATTTGGATTAGCGTGAGGCAAAGAAAATTTATATCGGTATAAATCAAGACGAGGAGACGACTGATAATGAGATTGGGAATATTACGCCTTTAAATATATTAAGCAAAAAAAAGAAAAAAAAAAGTAAGGAAAGTGACAGCGTCAAATGAATAGAAAAGGATAATAAATATCTGCAGTCCAAGGAATTTGAATAAAGTACTGTGTGCAGTACGTTATTTCAAATAACAGTGACAACATGAAAAGGGAACCAGGGGGAATTGAAAAGTGAAAAGTAAAGAAAAAAAAAAGTAATATCATATACCAGAAGCTGACACTACGGAAAAAAAAAACAAGTGAAAAACACTCACTTCATATTAAAAGTCTTATAAAACAAAAATCGACGTCGCGTTACGTTAATTTCCCTTTTGTTGTTTGTTCCATCAAACAAAGTTTTCCCCTCGGTCAGGCTCGAGTTCGGACCGTATCACAAAAAAAGTAATGGAGGCCATCTTGTCGGTTGGACCAGTCTCCTCGCTTATACAGAGCACTGGTTTCCAGTATGATTCGTGTCGTAGATGTTCGGGAGGCGTGGGATTCTACTGGGGTAGGCTTGATGCCCCCCTACCCTCCCGGGAGATAAAACATAAAAGGATTTGGGAAAGATCGGACTGGGTGGGGTGGCGGTATAAGAGGAAACGGATGTGATAGGGCCACTTGTTCATAAAGGTTAGATAAGCCTATGCTGCCCAGGGGGATTAATAGTCCTTCCCGTTTTGTGTTCAGTTGGTGGGACTACGTCGTGGTCCTGCCCAAACGAGACCGAGCGTTTCATTATAGGGTAAAATCGGTCTTGATGATACCCGATATTTGTGAGAGCAAAGAAATCGTCAAAATCATCGATGTCAAAGAAATATTTAGAATCGAGGACAACTGAGGAGGACTTGAAATCGGGACCACTAAGAGATATCTAACATCTGGTCACCGAAGATAGAAATGAGATATTTAAATCTAGATGGGAAAGAGATAAAATAATTGATAGCAAAGAGGTGTTCAGAAACACGGATAACAAAGGGATATTGGAAGGAAAATTGCCCTTTTACGGGAAATGGCGCTGGGGGAAGGCTATCAAACCTAAAGGTACTGTTAGAAAAATCACCCCCCCCGCCACCAAAAAAAAAAAAAAATTAAATTAAATAAAACAAAGTAAAAAAAATGGCCCGCGAAAGACCGGATGAAGGTCGAAGCGAAGGCATGAAAAAAGACGGAGTAAAAAGAGAGAGAGAGAGAGAGAGAGAGAGAGAGAGAGAGAGAGAGAGAGAGAGAGAGAGTGTGGGGGGAGGATGTTGCACCAAGGGAAAAGGTTAAAAAACGATTAAAAAGAGAAGCCGGGTTGGCAGCGCCAGATAAACCGTTTGAAAGACAGCCGTGTCGGGGTGGCGGGAACTGTGATCCCTTACGAAAAAGGCTTTTGCATAGATACCTACATCTGACACCGATTGAGGGGGACTTATTCTCATAGGTGAAAGTTACGTATAGCCCTATACATGCTTTCATACATGCGTACTTGTATACGTATCCTGTTTCTAGATTTGGTTGTTAGAACGACAAATAAAAGGCAGTTACTATATCTAAACACTTATGTGTGATGATGCTCTATGGATTTGAATAAGAGAATTACTAGAAGTAACCGAGAGATTACTCTTAGAATTTTGTGTGGGAGTTAGGGACAAAATAGAAACACTGTTTCATCTGGGAGAAAATTAAAGTATTAATTAACTCGGAATTATTAGGGTCGTTTTTACGAGAGAAATAATGCATTTCTAATGAAGCCTGTGATTTATGGTTTCAGCCCGTGGGCAGGGCTGAGGAATACCTCGTGAAGGCCTTAGATTTGAAGGTCGTGGTGTGGCATACTTGAAATACTTATATATATTTCTATTTATTTTCCCTCCATCCACCCCAGCTGCAAAGAGCAGCAGTCGACTTATAACCTGGTACAAGAAAACAAGACAAGGGCGGGCCCAAAGCATGAGATGAGGGATACATCTTCTGCCCTTTTTGATAGAAATGTTATTCAATGGTCAAATATAATTGAAGTCTGAGTAATAAAGTTCATACGTGTCATTAGCCATAGAGTAGAGTAAGTGTCATATACAAAGAAATTGTTCTCTTTTGAAGGGAGAATGTAGCTTTCGCAAGATATCTTTTTTTCGTCGGTTAGGAGAGAGAGAGAGAGAGAGAGAGAGAGAGAGGAGAGAGAGAGAGAGAAGAGCTACCTGGCCTTAATCATTAGGGGATCACTTCTCCCAATAGACTTTATCATCAGTAATCCACTCGAGGGCTCGATGACAGCTTCCTGACACAGGGACGGATCCTATTTCATTACCAGCTCAAGACCGAGAAGGACGGACGTCGAGTGACCCACGTCCGCCCAATCGTCCATGTATTTATCTGTCTTCTTTTCCTCCTACGAGAGACACTTAAGACTGGACTTACTACTTCCTTTGTGGTGTGTGGGCTCTTCGTGTCGTGTTTTGTTGTTAATAAACTGGTCCATGTTTTCATATGCTGTGATTTTAAATTTATCTTAATAGAATGTTATATTATTTTACTCATCACTAATAATATGTAAATACTTACAAGTAAACAAGTTATACACAGTAATTTTGTGGGTTTCTTTTTCAATCTTCAGAAGAATACTGAAAGAAGTTTTTGTTTGGTTCAATGTTGTTGTTGTTATAGTTTAAATTGGTCTTAATGCTAACAGCGGCGGCTCGTGCGACTGGCAGCCCGTGCCTTATAATATCTTATTGGAATGCACAAAACTGCGCCTATTTCTTGTATGGTGTGTGGGCTCCTCATAGATTTTGATATTTAGAAAGGTACTTCGTTTTCTTATGATTGTAAACTAGCCCTCTTAGAATGTTGTTGTTGTTGTGTTGCCTTGAGTTGACCTCATCCTAGCATATGGTACTCATAATTTCATGTTAATGATGTTGCATTAATTCATTTCCGTTTCGTTTATGTCTCGAGAAACTTTATTGAACTTTCGTCCCAGGGCCAATTATAATTTGGTGCTTTACACTAGAAGAATCTTTAGATGCTTGCCGATAACTGTACAGAAATGCATCGCCCTTTATACTTGTCGTCAGTGCTTGTATCGCATAGAAATTCCTAATTCTTACGGCACCTTCGTTCTTTGGCTTGCTAACCCACCAAGACCGTGTGCTAACCGAGAGATACTATAAACAGATGTCGATGTCCAGCTCTTGGTCAGATCGCTACCACAGACGCTATTACTGTCCAGCAAATTTAATTTCCTTGTTGTGTTGATGGCTGTACGGCTGTAGGAGTCGATTAGAATGGACGTCATTACGCAAATTGAAAAGTTATATTGGTTCTCTCCATAGGCTAGTGTCATCATTCTCTCGCAGCATCCCCAACGGCTGTGTTCACGTTACCGATCGCTTACTGTAATTGCTCCGTGCTATTATTGGCCGATATAATGGCCCGAGCAACGTCACCAGGAAAAAGGTTGATTATTTGTGTGTGCTGCTTTTATTGCAGAATTGTTGATGAAATAATTGTTTATATTGTTTCATATATTCACGATGAATGCAGGTATTACAAGTTTATGTACATTAGTTTACGATATTTTTACAGTTGAAAATATTATAAAACTACGTAAAAATGAAGCCCGAGTGGTCTCCAGATAACATTTTTAAAAACCTGGTAATGTAACTAGGAGCTTTCGAAACTATTCTGTTTCGATCAGCAAAGCCATCATCATCTAATTCAAGGTCCAACATTTCGGCTAACAAGCCCATCAACGTCTGATTCAGCTTTACTGGGCCCAACATTTCGCCAACAAACCCATCACCATCTAATTCATCTTTACAGGGCCCAACATTTCATGCAAACAAACCCATCAAGCGCCTCAGCGGCGTAGTTGGTATGGTCTTAGCGTTCCACCTCGGTGGTCGCGGGTTCGATTCTCGGCTGTTCCGTTGAGTAGTGAGAGATGTGTATTTCTGGTGATAGAAGTTCACTCTCGACATGGTTCGGAAGTCACGTAAAGCCGTTGGTCCCGTTGCTGAATAACCACTGGTTCCATGCAACGTAAAAGCACCATACAACAACAACAAACAAACCCTATCACCATCTGATTCAGCTTTACAGGGCCCAACATTTCATGCAAACAAACCCATCACCGTCTGATTCAGCTTTACGGGGCCCAACATTTCATGCAACCAAACCATCACCGTCTGATTCATCTATCGGGGCCCCAAACATTTTCATGCAAACAAACCCATCACCGTCTATTCATCTTTTTACGGGGGGGCCCAACATTTTCATGCAAACAAACCCATCGCCGTCTGATTCATCTATACGGGCCCAACATTTCTGCAAACAAACCCTCACCGTCTGGAATCATCTTTACGGGGCCCAACCAGTTTCATTGCAAACAAAACCCGTCGCCGTCTGATTTCAGCTATACTTGGGGGGCCCAAAACATTTTCATGCAAACAAACCATCACCGTCTGATTTCAGCTATACGGGGTGCCCAACATTTCATGCAAACAAACCCAACCCCTCGCCATCTGATTCATCTTTACGGGGCCCCTCCAACGATTTATTCATCATGGCAAACAAACCCCATCACCGTCTGAATTTCATCTTTACTGGGGCCAACATTTCGTTGCAAAACAAAACCCATCACCGTTCCTGGATTTCGAAGGCTTTAATGGGGCCGGGGCCCAAAACATTTCATGCAAACAAACCCATCACCATCTGATTCATCTTTACGGGGCCCAACATTTCATGCAAACAAACCCATCACCGTCTGATTCATCTTTACGGGGCCCAACATTTCATGCAAACAAACCCATCACCGTCTGATTCATCTTTACAAGGCCCAACATTTCATGCAAACAAACCCATCACCGCCTGAGTTCATCTTTATGGGGCCAGACATTTCATGCAAACAAACCCATCACCGTCTGATTCAGCTATACGGGGCCCAACATTTCATGCAAACAAACCCATCACCGTCTGATTCATCTTTACGGGGCCCAACATTTCATGCAAACAAACCCATCACCGTCTGATTCATCTTTACGGGGCCCAACATTTCATGCAAACAAACCCATCACCGTCTGATTCATCTTTACGGGGCCCAACATTTCATGCAAACAAACCACCCATCACTGTCTGATTCAGCTATGGGGGGCGGGGCCCAACATTTCTTGCAAACAAAACCCATCACCGTCTGATTCAGCTTTACGGGGCCCAACATTTCATGCAAACAAACCCATCACCGTCTGATTCAGCTTTACGGGGCCCAACATTTCATGCAAACAAACCCATCACCGTCTGATTCATCTTTACGGGGCCCAACATTTCATGCAAACAAACCCATCACCGTCTGATTCAGCTTTACGGGGCCCAACATTTCATGCAAACAAACCCATCACCGTCTGATTCATCTTTACGGGGCCCAACATTTCATGCAAACAAACCCATCACCGTCTGATTCAGCTTTACGGGGCCCAACATTTCGGCCAACAAACCCATCACTGTCTGATTCAGCTTTATAGAGCCCAGCATTATCGGCCAACAAACCCATCACCATCTGATTCAGCTTTACAGGGCCAAACATTTCAGCCAACAAACCCATCACCGTCCGATTTAGCTTTACAATCCTGACATTTCGGCCAACAAACCCATCACCCGTCTAATTCAGCCTTACAGGGCCCGGTATTTTGGCCAACAAGCCCATCACCCATCTGATTCAGCTTTACAGGACCGGGAATTTCGGGCAACAAGCCCATCACCCTCTGATTCAGCTTTACAGGCCCCAGCATTTCGGCCAACAAGCCCATCGCCCGTCTGATTCAGACTTACAGGGCCCGGCATTTTGGCCAACGAGCCCATCACCCGTCTGATTCAGCTTTACATGACCCGACATTTCGGCTAACAAGCCCATCACCTGTCTGATTCAGCTTTACAGGGACCAACATTTCAGCCTGCAGACCCATCCATGTCTGATTCAGCTTTACAAAGCCCGACATTTTGGCCAACAAACCCATCACTGTCTGATTCAGCTTTACATAGCTCTACATTAACAAACCCATCACCGTCTGATTCAGCTTTACAGAGCCCGACATTTTGGCCAACAAACCCATCACTGTCTGATTCAGCTTTACAGAGCCCAACATTTCGGCCAACAAACCCATCACCGTCTGATTCAGCTTTACAGGGCCCAACATTTCTGCCAACAAACCCATCACCATCTGATTCAGCTTTACAGGGCCCAACATTTCGGCCAGCAGACCCGTCCATGTCTGATTCAGCTTTATAGAGATCAACATTTCGGCCAGCAGACCCCATCACCCTCTGATTCAGCTTTACAGAGATCAACATTTGGCCAGCAGACCCATCACCGTCTGATTCAGCTTTACAGAGATCAACATTTTGGCCAGCAGACCCATCGCTATCTGATTCAGCTTTACAGAGCCCGACATTTTGGCCAACAAACCCATCACTGTCAGATTCAGCTTTACAGGGCCCGACATTAACAAACCCATCACCGTCTGATTCAACTTTACGGGGAAACCCATCACCGTCTGATTCATCTTTGTAGCGCCCGACATTAACAAATCATCACTGTCTGATTCAGCTTTACAGGGCACGACATTTCGGCCAACAAGCCCATCACTGTCTGATTCAGCTTTACAGGGCCCAACATTTCGGCCAACAAACCCATCACTGTCTGATTCAGCTTTACAGGGCCCAACATTTCGGCCAACAAACCCATCACTGTCTGATTCAGCTTTACAGGGCCCGACATTTCGGCCAACAATCTCATCACCTTCTGATTAGGCTTTACAGTGCCCGGCATTTTGGCCAACAAACCCATCACCGTTTAATTCAGCTTTACAGGGCCAGGCATTTGGACCAACAAACCCATCACCATCTGATTCAGCTTTACAGGGCCCGTATTTCGGCCAACAAACCCATCACCATCTGATTCGGCTTTACAGGGCCTGGCATTTCAGCCAACAAACCCATCACCGTCTGATTTGGCTTTATAAGCCCCATCGTTTCGGCCAACAAACCCATCACCATCTTTTTTGGCTTTACAGGGCCCGGTATTTCGGCCAACAAACCCATCACCGTCTGATTCAGCTTTACAGAGCCCGACATTTTGGCAAACAAACCCATCACTGTCTGATTGAGCTTTACAGGGACCGACATTTCAGCCAAGAAACCCATCACCCTTCTAATTCTGCTTTACAGGCCGGTATTTCGGCAAACAAGCCCATCACCCGTCTGATTTAGCTTTACAGGCCCCAGCATTTCGGGCAACAAGCCCATCACCCGTTTGATTCCACCTTACACGACTTGCATTTCGGCCAACAAGTCCATCACCCGTCTGATTCAGCTCTACAGGGCCCGGCAATTTGACCAACAAGCCCATCACCTGTCTGATTCAGCTTTACAGAGCCCAATATTTTGGCCAACAAACCCATCACTGTCTTGTTCAGCTTTACAGGGCCCGACATTTCGGCTAACAAGCCCATCACCCGTCTGATTTAGCTTTACATGGCCTGACATTTTGGCTAACAAGCCCATCACCCGTCTGATTTAGCTTTACAGGGCCCGACATTTCGGCTAACAAGCCCATCCCCCGTCTGATTTAGCTTTACAGGGCCTAACATTTCAGCCAGCAGACCCTTCCATGTCTGATTCAGCTTTATAGAGATCAACATTTCGGCCAGCAGACACCATCACCCTCTGATTCAGCTTTACAGAAATCAACATTTTGGCCAGCAGACCCATCACCATCTGATTCAGCTTTACAGGGCCCAACATTTCGGCCAACAAATCCATCACTGTCTGATTCAGCTTTACAGAGCCCAACTTTTCGGCCAGCAGACCCATCGCTATCTGATTCAGCTTTACAGAGCCCGACATTTTGGCCAACAAACCCATCACTGTCAGATTCAGCTTTACAGGGCCCGACATTAACAAACCCATCACCGTCTGATTCAACTTTACGGGGAAACCCATCACCGTCTGATTCATCTTTGTAGGGCCCGACATTAAAAAACCCATCACTGTCTGATTCAGCTTTACAGGGCCCAACATTTCGGCAACAAACACATCATGCGGATTCAGCTTTACAGGGCCCAACTTTTCGGCCAACAATCTCATCACCTTCTGATTAGGCTTTACAGTGCCCGGCATTTTGGCCAACTAACCCATCATCATCTTACTCGGCTTTACAGGGCCCAACATTTCAGCCAACAAACTCATCACTGTCTGATTCAGCTTTACAGGGCCCAACATTTCAGCCAGCAGACCCGTCCATGTCTGATTCAGCTTTATAGAGATCAACATTTCGGCCAGCAGACCCCATCACCCTCTGATTCAGCTTTACAGAGATCAACATTTTGGCCAGCAGACCCATCACTGTCTGATTGAGCTTTACAGAGCCCAACTTTTCGGCCAGCAGACCCATCGTCATCTGATTCAGCTTTACAGAACCCGACATTTTGGAAAAACCAAAAAAAACCATCACTGTCAGATTCAGCTTTACAAGGCCCGACATTAACAAACCCATCACCGTCTGATTCAACTTTACGGGGAAACCCATCACCGTCTGATTCATCTTTGTAGGGCCCGACATTAACAAACCCATCACCGTCTGATTCAGCTTTACAGGGCCCAACATTTCGGCCAACAAACCCATCACCGTCTGATTCAGCTTTACAGGGCCCGACATTTCGGCCAACAATCTCATCACCTTCTGATTAAGCTTTACAGTGCCCGGCATTTTGGCCAACAAACCCATCACCTTCTAATTCAGCTTTACAGGGCCCGGCATTTCGACCAACAAACCCATCACCATCTGATTTGGCTTTATAAGCCCCATTGTTTCGGCCAACAAACCCATCACCATCTTTTTTGGCTTTACAGGGCCCGGTATTTTGGCCAACAAACCCATCGCCGTCTGATTCAGCTTTACATAGCCCTACGTTAACAAATCATCACCATCTGATTCAGCTCTACAGAGCCCAACATTTTGGCCAACAAACACATCACTGTCTGATTGAGTTTCATAGGGCCTGACATTAACAAACCCATCACCGTCTGATTCCACTTTACGGGGGAAACCCATCACCGTCTGATTCATCCTTATAGGGCCCGACATTAACAAACCCATCACTGTCTGATTCAGCTTTACAGGGTCCAACATTTCGGCCAACAATCTCATCACCTTCTGATTAGGCTTTACAGGGCCGGCATTTTGGCCAACAAACCCATCACCATCTGATTCAACTTTATAGGGCCCAACATTTCGGCCAACTAACCCATCATCATCTTACTCGGCTTTACAGGGCCTGGCATTTCAGCCAACAAACCCATCACTGTCTGATTCGGCTTTATAGGGCCCAACATTTCAGCCAACAAATGGCCAGCAAACTCATCACCGTCTGATTCAACTTTACAAGTTCCAACATTTCGACCAATAAACCCAGTACCGTCTGAATCAGCTTTACAGGTCCTGGAATTTCGGCCAAGAAGCCCATCTCCCATCTGATTCAGCTTTACAGGGCCCAGCATTTCAGCCAACAAGCCCATCACCCATCTGATTGAACTTTACAGGGTCCAGTATTTCGGCCAACAAGCCCGTCACTGATCTGATTCAGCTTTACAGGGCCCGGCATTTTTGCCAACAAACCCATCACTGTCTAATTCAGCTTTACAAGGCCCAACATTTCGGCCAACTAACTCATCACCCGTCTGATTCAGCTTTATAGGGCCCGGTTATTTCGGCCAACAAGCCCATCACCCGTCTGATTCAGCTTTACAGGGCCCAGCATTTCGGCCAACATGCCTATCACCTGTCTGATTCAGCTTTACAGGGTTCGGCATTTCGGCCAACAAGCCCATCACCCATCTGATTCAGCTTTACAGGGCCCAACATTTTTGCCAACAAACCCATCACCGTATCTTTTGTGAAAGAGTCACGGAATGTGTGATTCAGGTTGAGGCAACTGCTCCCTTTAAAGGGATTCTCTTTGGTGACCTGAGTAGCCAGGGTATCAGTGAGACTGCTGCGTTTGGAATCGAATGGAATATAAGATTTAGACCAGACGACAAGCTTTAGGACCTATGACGTCATTCATCTTTGATAGGGAAATTAAGGACAAAGGTTTTAAAGGTATAACAGGAGGAAAATCCACCGTGGAACAATTGTTAGGTGAGAGTGGAAAGTAAGATGGAAGTAAGAGAATATAAATACAAGTACAGTAAAAGAAATGGAAAGGGTTGCAGCTAGGGGGCCGAAGGGCCGCGGCAGATAAGTTTAAGTAATGCCTACAATGCATCACGTGAGGCACACTGGGAGCGATAACCCCTACGGGCGAATTCCAGTTTAATTTGCTGTCGCTACTGCATGGTCTAATTTTCGTCGTGAGAGGATTTTTTCCTTGAAAAAGAGCGACAGGATCGAATAGCAAGGCTCGTGTGTATCTTATGCAGTATGCTATAGTAGATCCTCCATTATGGAAAGGTCACGGAAGCATAATATTAACCCATAGTTATGATGCCCAGTAGTTTTGACACTTTTGGTCCGTAGACTTGCAAATCTTATTTCGTGACAAGAGCAATTGCGATATGTTCTCTCATATCTGACTTTTAATTGTTATTTTATTCATATCTGACTTTTAATTGTTATTTTATTTTTTATGTTTGACCAGCTTTTTGTTTCCCCCATTTCGTTAGATAACTCATTTGATTTATAATTATTCATTAATACATCCATTTCTTTCCTTCCAAATAATACATACAGACTGGCACACACACACACACACACACACACACACACACACACACACACACATATATATTATATATATATATATATATATATATATATATATATATATATATATATATTTGTGTGTGTGTGTGTGTGTGTGTGTGTGTGAATATAATTACTTGAACAAAAATTCATTTATCAGACATTATCAAAGGTGAAAAATAAGAAAGGGGATGTAGGTCTTGGCCGATATCGACTTTATTTTGCAAACCATGGACAAAGGACGGAACGCATAGTATTTGAATTCACAAATATACATATATACTACAGAGACAGTACTGACGAACATTTGAGACTGCAGATCCACCTACAGATGAGTGTCAGTGTAGGAGTAGCCTTCAAAACTCATTGGGCTAAAAAGCACAATATACTCTCAAGGGACAATAATGATAAACCTACACACCATAGGAGACTGAAGATTCACACCTGACAGGTGTCAGGGGAACGGGGTTGGAAATCTCATTAGCACCGCTGGCCCCTTACTGTGTTTACAAATATGATAATCCTATTTTCATACATCGCTACTTCCTTCCTTAAAATTTAAACAATTTACAATTTTTTTTTTTTTATATTGAAGGGTCAAGTTTATACATCCGATGACTGGTAGTCATATTATGGCTGCAAAACATTTTTTTTGAAAGCATTACAGGTCATTATTAGAATACGCTATCTTTTTGCCCCTTCCTACCTGATATAATGATTGTTCTCAATACCTCTGTTCCTGTGTGCATATCTCACACATTTTTATGCTGTTCTATTATTTTTTCCAGAGATTGTGTACACACACACACACACACACACACACACACACACACATATATATATATATATTATATATATATATATATATATATATATATATACATTACGAACACTATTCATCAGTACACAAACTATCCAAAAGAATTAGACTGGGATGATAACTAGAAGAAAGACACACAGAATGTAATATTGCCCCTGAAAAAAACCTGAAAGTCAGACTCCAAAAAAATTTGGGAATTGTATCAGAAATTTTACAAGATCCTGACTGCAAATTCTAACTATTATCAGATGCTGTTTGAACAGCCGGACCATTCATAGCATCTTCGAAATATCGATATGAAAACATCATGAGGAGTCTACATTCAGTTATAACGTGAATCTCACGCTTGTTGTGGGGGGGTGGGGTGGGGGAGGGAATATAATTAAATTTTCAAGGAAGGGACGACACATATTTAGCCAGCCTTATGCTGGAACGGCCTCTTGCTTTACAGCATAGGAAGGGAGAAAGGTATACTTCCTAAGGATCAGTGTAGTTACATAAACGAATTGACGCAAGAATTTTATGCATATATAATTGTACACACACATGTATATATATATAATTATATATACATATATATATATATATATACATATATATATATATATATATATATATATTATATATATATATATATATATATATATATAATATATATATATATGTGTGTGTGTGTGTGCTGATGTGTGTGTGCTTG
>NC_087200.1:137594007-137639007 GCF_015104395.2 Macrobrachium nipponense | reverse complement strand
AAGTAAAATTGAAATTGCTACCAGATTCGTATCGGTATGTTTATGAAAATAGAAAGATGCCTTTCTGTTGTATTGCGGGTAATTTTACCCAATATGTTAGCCTGTCTGTCGTGTTTGCTGTTATTTTGGGTTGGGGGCCAGCGGACAGCTATTCTATTTCCAGTGACAAAGGAAGACATCAAAGTTCTATTTGCAAGGGAGGAATGACTCCCGCCCTAATTACTCTTTTCGGTGGTTTAAGGCGATTTCCTGACCAGCCATAGATCCCGGCTCGATTCGCTTCAGACCTATTTCATTTTCATGAGATCTGCGAAAGCAACGGCGGCTGTGAAAACAATGGACGAAGGTAGGTTGTCCCAAGGTATTCTTTAGACTTTGGATGGGCCGTCCCAGCCTCTCAAGTCACAGGCAAGGCTGGTAGCACGGTACGGTACGTCGTACCTGGCTTGAGAAAAAAAAAAATAATAGTAACATAAGCACCTCGGTGGCGTGGTCGGTATGGTGTTGGCGTGCCACCTCGGTGGTCGCTAGTTCAATTCTCGGGCATTCCATTGAGGAGTGAGAGATGTGTATTTCTGGTGATAGTTCACTCTCGACGTGGTTCGGAAGTCACGTAAAGTCGTTGGTCTCGTTGCCGAATAACCAGTGGTTCCATGCAACGCAAAAACACCATACCAACAAACAAACAAACCTAGCTAAAATACCGTACCCTAATTTTGTACCATACCCTCAATCATTTTTCCATGCCGCACAGTATGGTAAAGGTAACGTACCGTAATTCCGTACCTTTATCGTACTTTAAGCTAACTCAGTCTGCATCAGTAAAAGCTCTTCTTTATTAAAATTTCAATGTTAACAGGTGTCAATTAGCAAAGGGACTTTATATGTAGACGTCTATATATTAAGTTGTTGCAATGATGATGATGTGATGATGATGATGACGATGATGATGATGATGATGATGATGATAGTTTTAACAGTATGATTCCTCCTAAGCAGTAATTGCTAAGTGATATATCCAAGCCTAAGGTAAGGTACGGTATGGAATTTGCCCATTTTTTCCGTACCTGAACTGTACCGTACCGTACTTTGGTAAAATTATCATACCGAAATTCCGTACCGTACAGTAATGCCAGCCTTGGTCACAAGTGACTGACTATAGGCCTAGCGTTAGGATTTTGTTTTCCAAAGTACTTGCAGAGAAGTGAATACCTTCTGGAGCCTCCTTTTTAAAGGGAAAATGCGCATGGTGTAATTCTTGAATATGTGACAAAGATTATTCATTATATATATATATATATATATAATATATATATAGTATATATATATATATATATAGGTTTTTTATTTATATATTTATATTATTGTATGTATATGTGCAAAACTTTCTGAAAATCTCGATCTTTTGAATAATGTTTTTCCCTGTGAAGATATTAACTTTTTCTTGCTTGAATCTTTATTAGAATCTTTGTGTTTGGACTGTTTCGGCTTTATGATATATATGATGACTACTTTGAGTTGCTGACATTGAATGAAAATCAGGAATATGTTTTTATGTCATATTGTTGTTCTAAATTTTAGTATTACCACCTTATTTAACTCATCACAAATTACATTACATGATTATTTTAGAAGCTTTTTGCGGTGGTTTTCAAAGACAGTTTTTAGTGGTATGCGGATCTTGGTCATAGGTTAGTCCAGACGGAACCTTTCTAGAGCGTCCGTTGTGATACTAGAAGGAAGGAGAATAGGTCCGTCGAAATTTCGTCCAGCAAGGCCAAACCTATAACAGCGTTCCTATGTAAATAGACCTCCGATGGCAAGGATCCCTTTGATGCTTGTCAATCAAAGTCAGATGTGCTGTTTTAAGAACAAAAGCCGCTTTAATGGTGCTCTCCTTCACACAGTGACAGAAGCGCTGCCTGTGCCATAGTTGAAGAATGGTGTTATATGTGGAAGGATAGTTTATACGGTCGATGGTACCATGACAGCCGGGATTAGTGTAATATCTCAGGATCATTGTCAAATTAGAATGGCTTAGTCACTTGATATTGAGCCATGTCCGCTGTTTTGCAAAGAGGATAACATGTAGATTGCAAAGGGGATAAATGCAGTTTTGTCATTGAAATTTGTTCAGAAATATGATCGGCATGATATCATATTTGACTGTGTCGCATGTTATATTTCCAATCATGTTTAAATCAGTTGTGATAGGGAGCTCTACTTTGAATGATAACGAGGGCAGTTTTCCAAAATGGCCGTCACTTGAGTTACATGTTTTGACGAATGATATTATTGGTAGATTAATGCAATTATGATTTTATTTTATTTCCACGGCCTACAGGAGCTCATGTCACCCCGAAAAAGAACACATTACATATTTCAGTGTTATGAATGTACCGTACCAAAGTCAGATTCTGGCAAAATGCTGCTGGATATGTTAATCAGCGTCTGTCAGATGACATCGATGCAAAGGTTTTGGCATCATAGTATACTGCACCTTATGTTTAGATAATCAGTCACGTGCTTTTAATGGACGGAGCCTGCAATGGTCCCCGCTACTCTCCGGTTCTTTCCTAATCATCGCAGCCCAACAGAAATCTCCTGAAAAGGACAAAATATAAATAAATAAAAGTAAAATTAAATAAAAAAACTAAAGTCAGGGAATTCCTAAATATTTATTACACTTCCGACTAACTTTAAATAATTAAACTTTTAGAAAGTGAACAGATTCATAAAGGTCGAGCAAGAAAATGTGCAAACCTTTCATGAAAGTCAGACGCTCCTTGGATTGTTTACTAAAATTTTATGTAATGAGTCGCTCTCTCTCAGTACTGTAATAAACGTTAGAAATCTCGCCAGTCTCTTAAATCGCAGATATTATTTATACACACCTTCTGAACAGAGTATCTTGGAGGACGTCATGTTCTGAGAAAGGAAGGCCAGTCAGTGTCCCTGTGAGGAGAGTTGACCGGAAATGAGAGCTGAGTAGCGTGTGCATCCTCTGGAGATCAAACTATGAATTCATCAGGAGCGACCATAAGAGGGAAACTGATTTGCATCAGGTATTGAAAACTTGATTTGGGAAGAAGGTATTTTTATTATAACAAGAAGAGAGATTCATAGTATATCAGATGTTTTGTAGTATGATTAATTTCAATCATATAGAAAAGAAGATTGAGAAGCTACAAAATGTAAAGGAGCGAATAACTCGGTCATCATTTTTCGAAGCCTTTAATATGAGATCAAAGAAGGCTAAAAACGAAAGAAAGCTAAGCAGGGACACACCTCATCAACAGGCTAAGACCTCACTGACATTGTACCAGTAGGTTGAGGTTCCTGCTACCAAAGCAACCAACCCTCCACTGAAAATCAAAGAGGAAGGCTTGATGAATGTCAGCTTGCCATGAACTTCAAATTTGGCACCATAGTAGGTGCTGGAAGGAGGGAATCGTTTTGAGGAGCAGGCGAAGAGTGAATTTAGGCATAGTTAAAGAACCTCTGGTTAATAATAAAAAAAAATTTAAATTGTTGGGCACCTGTTCATGTCAACCAGAAATGTTTTGAAGGAAGAATAATTTCCGTCTCTTTTTTTTCTCAGAGGAATGACGAGAGCCCCTTTCCCTCGTATCACTGTGATTTGAACGGTGTATATCGGTCTCTCCAAGACAGAGAACCTAAGAGAAGATGTCAGAAAACTTTATAAAGGAAGGTACTTGAAGAAAAATTCAAAGGTGAATAGTAACAAAGGCAAAGCTAAATATAGGACTTTGAGGGATAAACACTTATCCAAATGAAATCGTCAGGTAGGTATTACTTAAGTGTCTTTGCAAAGTGCCTTCGAGCCCTAGCTGCAACCCCTTTCGTTCCTTTTACTGTACCTCCTACCATATTCGTTGTCTACTATCTTACTTTTCACAGTTGATTCATAGCGCAACTGCGAGGTTTTCCTCCTGTTACTCTTTTGAAACCTTTTACTGTCAATTTCCGTTTCAGCGCTGAATGACCTCATAGGTCCCAGTGCTTGGTCTTTGGCCTAAATTCTGTTCAGTTCAATTCAATTAAATTCAAATGAAATCGCAAAGAGGAGATTCAAAATCCACAAGAGCCATAGGTTCGTATGATTTGCAGGAGACATTACTCTGCCTTTGAAACAAATACGTGATTAGAGGCTGTAGAGAGATATTGGAAAAGAATTATTACAGGATAGCCGCGTTTCAGAGAGCTGTCGGGGAGTTGAAGCTAAATAGGTTGCAACAAATGGGAGATTAGAGGCCAGTCTCCAGATTCTGAGAAATTCACAGAAAAGGAGGTTGTGTGCTATGAGCCAAGCCATCTCCTGTACCGGTTGAGTCTACCCTTCACCTGTCGGAGAGTCAAAGTAAGAGTCACTTCTTGCAGCAAGGTGGATTATTTCCTTCGCCCTTACAAATACAGTTTTGGAACGTTTCTATTGAACTAGTGTACGTAATCTCCTGCCCTCCGCCCCCACCCCCTCCTTTTCTTAGAACAGCGCAGTACATGCCAAGGCTTCACTTCACATACCTATTCTATGAAAGCGTCAATCCTTTTACTACCAGATTATGGCATTCTCTCTTATCAGCTGTCATGTGTAAGTTTTGTAACTTACCTTTACGATCATAGCAGCCTCTTTTTGCTGGATTCCTCTTCTCTCTTTTGGTGTATGTGTTTGTAGCTTACCTTTACATCATTGCAGCCTCATTTTGCTGGATTCCTCTTCTCTTTTGGTGTTTGGTGTGTTATAATATCTATATTATATATATTCTATTATATATATATATATATATATATATAATAATAACACCTATATAAATAAATTAAGTGTAATACGTTACGTACGTACTACACGCACATATAATATATATATTTATATATATATATATTATATATATATATATTATAAATTAGATATATATATATATATATAGTTCTGAACTGGCTCGTTAAAAAAACTACTTCCTGGAAATTGTAATTTGTAAGCACTAAAAAAAATTGGCCATGAATGTAGGAACGAGAGATCACAACAAAGAAAAGAGATAAAAAAAACTATAGCAGAAGGCCGATATTACTGATAACGGAGGAATTTACATAAATGCACTATATTTACATTAATTCACATAGGTCCAGGAACTGATAAGGTGGTTGATTGTTGATCCACCAGAAACACGTGACTGGGGCAACCAGACATGGAATTCAGAATTCTGCGCAAACGGGTTATTGAAATGCAAGGCTTATTCCAAAGGGTTCCCAAGTTCTCCCACAATCTGGCACGGTGTTTGTCTGCAAAGAGATTGTATCGTTGCATAAGTACTGAGGTGGGGAACGCGTGGGCGAGCGTTACACACTACTTTTTTCAATAAAAAAAAATTTACAAACTGCTCAGAGGGAATGGAAATGACTGGGAGTTTACAGAAGGAACTATTATGTTGCTTGAATTAACTAGGGGATGTTTACTAGTACCACAAGGGGAGTAACCACAGCATTCAACCAAGATTGGGGGGAGTGAGAAGCTAAACCAAGGAGGGGGGAAAGTCACCTTGGAAGAATGGAAATGAAATACAGACAAAAGGCAAAACAATTCCCTGGCTGAACTGGAATTTACTCTCACAGTACCTGGAAATCCTGGGCTCTGTAGTCTTCTTATCTGCTGATATTTCTGTGATTTCCCAATAGGAGACAGGGGGAGCAGAAAGGGGTGAAGTGGTGTCTGCAGGGCGAGGTAACAGGAGCATCTGAGCTCTCCTAGCTCTGAGGAGGTTCTGAGGACGAACTGCTGTCTCCCTGCCCTTTTAAGATTTTGCCTGGTAAGCACCACCCCCAATCCAGATTTTCCCTGTGGAGGGTAAATTCAGGACAGCCAATGGGAGCAAAGGTAGTTTTTTAGAGAATGGAGGCTTTCAGTTCAAAGGGGCAACTTATATAGACAAGGATGCATGAGTCTTGTCATAAGAAATCTTAACTTGCCTTGGTTCTGGCTTAAAATCTTAATATATATATACACACACCTACATACCTACATATAATATATACACATGCAGACATACACGACCATGATCATCATCATCATCATCATCGCTCCAATGCTGTGTGGGGCACAGGACCTCTGGCGAAATTCCCACTTTGGCACAGGTTTCAAAGTGCGGATTTCACGCCACCTATGCAAAAAAAAAAACACTACAGAGTGTTCACCATGTTTGGTTGCTGATGCAAACCACCGCAGTCGACTTTGTAGTTCACATGAAGTTTGCAGCAGTCAGCGTGGGTGATACTTATATAAATATGTGAAATATTGTTTAATATTTTAAAATATATAGTCTTGTAAAGATCGGTTTCCCAAGTAATTAATCAAACACATATAATTACATAGAATATTTATTATCCCATAGATAGAATAATTGATTTTAATGACGTTGCTTGCTTTCGATTTTCATAAGCGGAATACAACATTTGTCTGTATATGCGTACATATTGGTAAGTCGAAGAGATATTGATGTGTTGTGTAATTGGTGATTGTGTTACTGGTGTAAGCATATATCGTGGTTGATTTTGTTCATTTCTCTTTATTAACATTTTTGCCCCGGTCTGTTGAACTCCAATGGTAGTGGCGCATTGCCCTTGAGGTCTTTAAAATTTGCATGCTAAAATTGGAGGGACCATACACCTTCTCGTTTCGCACACTTGTCGCAACCAGCATAGGGAAATAGGACCAACAAACATGAATATGCAAATAAAACTGCTTAGGTCAATACGATTGGCATTTATGCCATATTGCTATTATCTAATACATGCATATATATATATATATAGTATATATATATAATATAGATAGATATATATATATATATATATATCTATACTATATATATATATATATATATATATATATATATATATATATATATACACATATATATTACATATATATATACGCACACACACATATATATATCTATATATTATATATATATATATATATATATATATATTTATATATATATATATATACATATAAAAAATATATATATATATATATGTGTGTGTGTATCTACAGTATACACACAAACATATATACATTATATATATAGTATTGCAATGTGCTTACTATAATCATACAGCATGAAAATGTTCGAGGATAAAGCTTTTATATTTAGCTTACAGAGGTGTGCAGTGACGATCCATGCATGCATATCAGCACCGGCAATACCTATTGATCGAAGACCTCGAGTTTTATATAAATCGTTATCAATATAAAGTAACATTTTTATCAATATCGGTGAATTGATCTCACACACTCGAATATAACAGATGTGATAATGAAGGTATTCGTAAATCTTTCAGAACACTTTTGAAGATGCCACCGGCTAAACGGAAATTTAGGGATGCCTGGCTTCAAGATGATGCTTTTAAGGATTGGTTATGTAAGCAACAGGACAACCCAGAAAGATGTTTTTGCAAAGTATGCGGAACAAATTTGAAAGCTGATGTTACTTGTATTAAGAGGCATAAAAACTGTGATTCTCATAAGACCAGGATAGCAAGAGCACTGAATCGGCCAGAAACTCCGTCAACTAGTGCAGGAAATATAGATGATCAAGTAACGAGATCTGAAATAAAGTTAGCAACGTTCTTTGCCGAACATAATATATTAATGTACTGTGCCGATCACCTAATAAATTTACTAAAGGATATCCTCTCAAACCCTCAAGTGCTACCAAGAATCAAGCATAAGAGATCAAAAGCAACTTATCTGATTCATGAAATCGGAAACGTGGTTCAACAGGAGTTGGTAAACACCCTGAAGACTTCTAAATTTTCAATCATCATTGACGAGACCTCAGATGTAAGCGCGTCAAAAACTTGTGCTGTTCTCGTCAAATATTTTGATAAAGAAAAAGAATGTATTCAGACAAGACTGTTAAACCTATTAGAAATATATAGAGCCAAAAATACTTCAAATGTTGGATCTACAGGACAAAATCTCTTCACTCTAATAAAGAAACTATTCACTGATTATGAGATCCTTTTGATAACCTGATAGGATTTGCCTCTGATGGTGCTAGTAATGTAATGGGGGAGTTCAATTCACTAACTAGCCGCCTGAAAACAGTTGCACCGGAAATCACTATCTTAAGTTAAGTGCATGTCATTCCATTCACATATGCGCATCTAATGCAGCTAAAACACTTCCTCGGAAAAATGAAGATCTAGCTAGAGGTATCTACAGTTATTTCTCCCACAACGCCAAGAGAAAAAGTGAATTTGCCGCATTTCAAGAATTTTGTGAAGTAGAACCACACCAACTGTTGCATATATCCCAAACAAGATGGCTCTCTTCCCACATGGCAGTCTCTAGAATCTTGGAGCAATGGGAGCCGTTGAGACTTGATTTTGCACAGAAGCATTTAGAGGATAGGTTGCCTGCATCTGCAAATATATATGATGGATTAAAAGACCCTTCAGTTCGTATCTATTACAATTTTCTCGACTTCATTCTACCAAAATTCAATAACTTCAATAAACGTTTCCTGACCAAAGAACCTACAATTCATCTCCTGTACAATGCTTGTAAGACTGTGTATTTGGATGTCTTAAGATTTTACTGTAAGCTTCAAACTGTAAATGTGTCAGACAAATCTTCAATTGAGCCAGATACTGAGGACAACTTTTTACCCCTGCAAAATATCTACCTCGGAAGCAAAATCCATTCAATGTTGCAAGCCCCTGAAATAAGGGAAAATAACACAATGATTGCAGATGTTAGAGGGAGATGTAGGCAATTTATGATAACCTCTTGTATGAGTTCTAAATTACTTCAGCTTTGTGGCAAGCTCTCTGTTACAAACTGCATAAGCCCAAACAGTGAATACCCCTACTCTAACAGATTTGGTGCAGAAAGTTCCTCATATATTTGATCTAAACAGTTACAATGTTTAGATGATAAATGGAGGCACATCCCAAATGTAGTAATCCCAGATGAAATAAAAAAAAATAAAAATCCTGAAACATTCTTTGTCGGGCTGTCAAAGAGTCTTTAAGATCTTGCCGCAGTTTGCGCTTGACATACTGGCGCTACCAACATCAAATACTGATGCGGAAAGGATGTTTTCAAAAGTAAACTTAATCAAAACCAGAATAAGAAGTAAGTTGCTTACAAAAACGGAGACAGCACTAGTACGAGCGTCAGAATGTGTAAAGAATGCAGGAGGGGTCGTTAACTTTGATCCACCACTGAAAATAATAAGGGAAATACAAGGGATCAATAACCAAAGCTTGGACGAAACGGCAGAGGAAGATGTATTATATATGTAAATAATATTTGATATTAAGGTACATATTTATAAATTCAGTGTTTGTGACACTTGGAAACAAGTATCTTGAACGATTTGTAGAACTTTTAGACAAATATTTACCTATAATGTTGTTTATGTATAATGTTTAAGAAATTATATTTTTAAATTATTAGTTGTAGATTACTTACATTTCGGAATCATTATTGTAATTTATGTAATTGCTATCCTAATAGTAATTTCTCATATATTGTTTCAAGTTATTTTTACACTGTAAATCAATATAGTGTAGTCGTATTAATTGTATGAATAGAATATATGATTATGTTAAGTGTTCTTAATACCTCAAATATGTTTATTGTGTTTTGTTTTATATCCCGTATTTTGCTTTTTGTAAAAGAATTGTCAATAATAAAACTGCTCCCATGTGTGGTGCATCAAAAAATTTCTTTATCTATGCAAAATAATGTTGCTGTGAATTATGGACATATAAATGATTAAGATAATCGGAAAGTATCTTGAATTATCTAATTATTGTCAAATATGTCCGGAATTTCCGTGACAGCAACAGCAGAAAGGATCGAGGGATATTGAAGGATGAATACAAAATTTACTATAGTTTTCCATCGAAAGATTTTACCTTTTGTTTTATATACCATGCGAACAGAACGGCAACACTGCTTTGGCGTCTTCCCAGTGCTTTATCTTCCACAATTCTCCGCTCATCCGCAGCCTCCCCTCTCGTAGTTCTCATTCAAATACGTCCAGGTCGTCCAACATTTTCGTTACCTACAAGAGCCCAGGTGACGGAATATAGCACGCCCCTCACGTGGTACACTGTAGGCGTTGCTTGAGGTTCTTTGCAGGGTGTCTTCGGTCACTAGTTGCAGCCCTTTTCGTTCCTCTTGTGGTAATTCCGTTCACAATTTCGTTTCTTGTATCGTGCTTCCCACCCTCCCCTAACAATTGCATTTTTAGTGCAGCTGTGAGGTTTTCCTCCCGTTACACCTTTCAAACCTTCTTACTATTGTCAGTCTCCCTTTCAGCGCTGAATGACCTCAAAGGTCCCAGTTCATGGCCTAATCTCTAAATTCTATTCGACTCTATATTGGCATTGGTTGTGTAAAGGACATGTCTCAGCCATTTCATCTCCCTTTTATCGTTATATACGGAATAAGTCATTTCCTTTATGGTATCCTTTCTTCTCTGTCCTGCCATGTGACTCCTAATATTCTTGAAGCTCTGTTCTCAAACCGACACAAACTTTTAGATATTGTTTTATTGCTATTCCCGGATTGTTGTCCGAGTAACAATACAGGATCTTACTTTCGTTGGCAAATTCAGTCCGTTGTATTTTTAAATGTTATTTAATCTGCGTTTTATTTAAGTTGCATTCTTTAGTATTTCACCATGTTTAAACTCAGGAGAACCTTAGCTATTTGAAAAATTGAACCTCAGTGTCCATCTGTATTAAATATAATATATGTATATATATAATGCTATATATTATATATATATATATAATATATATTATATATATATAATATTTATCTTTATATATTATATATGTATTTAAATGTATATATGTAATATATATATATGATATATATCTATATATGTATATATATATATATATATATATATATATATATATATATGTATATATATATAAGGTATAATCTATAAAATATATATCATACTATATATATACATCTATATATATATATATATATATATATATATATACATTTACATGCATATTTACATACATACACAAAATGAATGGGTTTGCATGTATCGAATTAATTTACGATTATTGTACTGATAATGATAAGCGTATTTGCAAGTTTATTAATTATCAGTTCTTGAGTTTAGTTATATAACAGACCTTTCATTTATCCGACTTTCGAAAAGGTTAGGGAATGTTAATAGCAATTATGACGAGAGAGAGAGAGAGAATGGGCTTCGTGTGACCTTTAACCTAACGTTGGCACCGGATCCCGATTCCTCATTGATGTCTGGATGAGTGTTAACCTTCAGGCTGGTGGTACTGTGGCCAGCGTCCCTCTTGCTGCTGTGACCTGGCCGAAAAGGTTGTTTGCTGTTCATCTGGTTTGTCGCCTCCGGGGCTCCTCTTCTGTTGGCACAGGATGGGAGGAGATAGGAGGAAGTGAAAGTGGTCTGGTGAGGCAGACGGTTCGTATGTGTATGTTACATCTACTATGTCTACTCTGGCACTTTTTTATGTGTAATAATATTGCATACGGATTTCATGCACACACATTATATATATATATATATATATATATATATATATAATATATATATATATATAATATATTATTATATATATGTGTGTGTGTGTGTGTGTGTGTGTATGTATGCATGTATGTATATATATTCCTGACGTACTATTTAAAAGTTGAACGTCCATTGACTCTTATAGCTTCCTCGGAAACTGCGCTCTTCTATGAGGAAAGGTTAACTGGTGGTTAGAAAAATTTATATATATATATATATATATATATATATATATATATATATATATATATATATATATATATATTTATATATTTATATATATTTATATATATATATATATATATATATATATATATTTATATATATATATCAGGCCGTGGTGTATAATTTTACTTTGATAAAACTTGAGGGAACTGACTCTACTCTAAAAATGCTTTTCTGGAAACAAGAACTGACTTACAATGGCCCACCAATACTGATCAGAAAATGAAAAGTAAGTACCTTAAAAGAATCTCCAAAAATTACTTTCACATAAAGATTGAAAGTAAATGTAATATGTCCACATACAAGTATAATTCTATAAGGTAATCAGAATAATAAAATGTACAGGATCTCTCAATGGCTCTGTGGCACTGAATCACTACTGAATATTATGTACTATATCAAGAACAAATGTGCCACTAGGTTGCAATGAAAAAACTCTATATCTAGTGATCAAGCATGGGGCATGGATACATGGATCGAACACTTAATAAATAATAAGTACAGGACTATGTGGAGTACTGTAAGCAAGGATTGCTCCCACTTGAATCTCAGAAATATTGTCCCAAGAATGACACTGGCAGTAAATGTTGAGTTGCACTGTTGAACTACAGAAGACAGCACACAGCTGGGGAAGTTGCATGAATCTACAAAGCAGGTAATGTTGTACACACTAACAGTGGTTAAGCTTATATGACTGATCATTGTTAAATGAAAACTAGGCAAACACGAGAATTCTCAAATATTAAATTAGCATGATCAACACAGATCTAATAACGTTTCCACAATGATTCACAAATATCACAATTGCACAGTCAAAAATCACTAGTGTCTCTGAAGGAGACAGGATAATAGATGTATGGGAATAGGAGAACAGTGGGATAAGGAATAAGTGCAAGGAGTAGTAGGTGAAGGCCGATAAATCAACTTCCAATTCAGTTACCTTTGTCCATTGATGGGTCATGCATAGATTTGAACCAGGGCATCAGTGGAAGGACTTTGTCACTTGCAGTTCTTCACCGGGGAACAAATGAAAGAGTGCTCCTCCTCAGGCAGCACCCAGTTACTTCAAGGGTAACAGCTCTCAAGTGGGATGTCGGGGTTGGACGTCAAGACAGAGTCCAGACCCCAGACGGTGGCGTAGAAGAGAAACTAGTAACAGATTTTCACCAAGACTTCAGAATACTGGAGCGGGTTGCTGCGACATCAGGCTTGGACGTGATACCGCTTCTTCGGGCATAATGCCTCCATAACTGGCTAGGGCAAAATGTGCTTTGATGGGGCATACCAGCTCATATTTATACCCAGTTTCAGGAGTCGCCAGAAATGTCCTGTCTGACATCTGTCAAAATAGCAGTGATCTCCTTTGGTCCTTTGAGCTCTGCTGCTAATCCTAGCCTGCCTTGAAATGGTCATTGAAATACTAGCAGAGAAGGGTATGAAGGAAAGAATACAAAGAGGTGCTAATTGAGTTTGAGAGAGTTGGTTCTGTGGGCGGAGATGCAGGTGCGGGACACTACAACGACAAACAAGGACAGGGTGAGGGGTCAGGTCATATGGGCGACACATAAGAGGATGTGAAATTTTACAACATTTAGGGGCTGTTCCCTTTCAATGACTCCTATGAAGTTGACTGGGGACCAGGTACAGTGGTCCATAAAGTATTCTACCTTCCTCAAATCTTAGGTTGTTATCGGCTTAAGGCCAGTGTCTTAATTGGCTTTAGGATGGTGATGTCCGTGACAAGGGTATGACAGGCAGTAAATAAAGTTTGACAAAACATTAACATGACATTTTCATGTTTTCATCTTTGGGACGTCATTAAGGAACAAAAGATGAGTCAAAATATCTCACAGGTCACCACAGCAACACGGTTTTGCTTTACTCTATGTTCTCTATGAATAAGTTCCTTTATATCCTATGTTTTTGAATTTCCCTCTTGTTTCGAAAGGCGATAAAAGATTTAACATATATGACGGGTAAAAATGTTCTGTTACAACAGAATTCCATCTAATAAAAGGAGCCCATAAAAACACCAAAATATAGAAAGAAAGTACTATATTTCAGAGACTGCTGTCTCTCTCTTTAGGTAGGTCAGGAATGAGAAGAGTTACAGAAAAGGCAGTATTTATACCAAGAGATCCATCCATGGTTAAGCCAATTTAGGTCACTTCCATTGATAATTCCTCTTTAATCCTCTTAAGCGTTTGTTGAATGATGATTTTATCTGTGACATCTGAGTCCCAGGCACCCTTTGAGATATTCATTACCTGTCTGTTTAATCAAGGCCGATTGTATCATCTGACTTTTGTATCGACAGTTGCTGCTATAAATGATATGTGGCAAATTCCAGTTTATTCTGTGGTTATGGTTATTTATATGGTTGAATACAAGGGTTTGAAAGCAACAGGGCATTTAGGACTTATTAATGTAGATTTGCGAAAATTATTACAATTGGCTACAACTGATGGTAATTTTACTTTTGATGGTAAATTATATAATCAAATAGATGGAGTTGCTATGGGAAATTCCCTTGGACCTGTATATGCAGATTGCTTCATGGGTTATTGTGAAAAGATTTGGATGTCTGAATGCCCTGTTGCTTTCAAACCCTTGTATTATCGTAGGTACGTGGATGACACTTTCCTTGTGTTTAAGGAACGTTCACACGTGGATTTATTTTTTGAATATTTTAATTCTCGTCATCCTAATATTTCTTTTACTTGTGAGACAGAACAGGATAATATGTTGTCATTTTTAGATGTTCAGGTACACAGAAATAGAGGTAAATTTGAGACTTCCGTTTATAGGAAAAGTACTTTTACTGGCTTGGGATTGAATTATCTTAGTTTTTCACCAAAGTTGTTTAAACTTAATTCAATACATACTATGATAAATAGAGCTTACAATGTTTGTTGTGATTTACCAGAATTATTTTTCCGAAAATTCTTATCCCGTATTTGTCTTTTACAAAGTTCTGAAAAATTTTCTAGATTAGAAAGTTTGTCCCAGACCGGTGTACAGTACTGCTAGTAAAGATGCAAAGTATAATAAATTGCCTTTCCTTGATCATAGTAGCTACTTGGTACGAAAAAAGTTACACGAAATACTTAAGCATTGTTTTCCTCAAGTTAGTTTCAGATTAGTTTTTACTAACCCTTTTATTGTAGGATGATCACTTTTGAGGGAGAAGCCCGCTCTTCCTGTGGACCTTAATTCGAGTGTCGTTTACTTGTTTACCTGTTCGCATTGTGGTCTGTTGCGATACGTGGGATCCAGTTCCCGCTGGCTTAGACAGAATTTTGGAACAGAGGTCTTTTCGTTAGAACTAGGTTTCCTCTTTCTAAACCACCTTTTTCTGCCATAAAGGAACACAGTTTAACACAGGACCATCCTTTCACTCACCTAGATTTTAGAGTACTGTCTTTTTGCTCAAATAGACTGGACCTTTTAATTTCAGAGTCGCTGTTTATTAAGAAAATGAAACTGGAATTGAACAACAACTCGTCCGGTATTCAACTAGCTATCATATAGTTTCATAGTAGGTACACTCGGCAAGGAAACTTAAGATACAGTTTTTTTTAAATAAAAATTCGGACATAGTATATTGTTCAATAATGCCACACCTGGCAACTCTTGAAAAGGGGCGGAGCTTCAAAATCATAGCGTTTGTTGCTTTCTAGATTTCCATCAACTTTACCCATAAAGATTCTGTTGAGGTCCTATAATCATTTATACTTGAATGTAGAAACAGGCTCTATATTATTCATTAATGTTGGTTTGGTAACGTCAGTTCAGGGTAGAATATCCATCATCCTTTTATTACACCTACTGTGAAACCTTATTTATAAGTAATCTTTGACACTAAACTGGCGTAAAATTCATACGTAATTAAAGACGGATCTTAAACAATGAGAGAAAGGGTTTTAAAATTTGGGCAGCACTAGTGGAAATCGTGAGGAACAATACAGTAAAGAATGAAATATTCAGACGATAGAGAGAGAGAGAGAGAGCGCGCGCAAGCATAGGCCTATCGATAGAGATACTTAATTCATCATATTTACTTTGAGAGATTAAGTGATAATATTTTTTCAAATGTTTCAAAAGCTGGGGGAGAGAGAGAGAGAGAGAGAGAGAGAGAGAGAGAGAGAGAGATGGGGAAAGAAACTTGGGAGAGAGAGAGAGAGAGAGAGATAATTATAGTATTATAGTACTGGTGACGGACTTGTGACGGGGGAAAGGCAGAAGAAAATATAATGAATTAAGTGTCTCCATCGATAGGCCTATGCTTGTGCGATAGGATATGACTGCCAAGATCGTGCTGCACTACGCAGATAAAATTTGCAGGATCATAATATTCAAGTTAATTCTCTTAAGAAATTCGTATCCTAATTTTGATTACATTCGACAATTGCCATAGCATTCAAAGATTGTAAAAAGACTTGGAAAATTTTAGACACAGGGTGCGGTCATTCTTGCTCTCTTGATATAGTCTTTACTTTTGAAAATCGGGTTTCATCCACAAATCATTCACGAAAAAAGCTGTGTTAAGTAAAAATATTTATTACCACAAATAACTTAATATGTATTGCACAGGCAATTAAAGTTTTATACCGTGGGAGATCTTTCAGCCTAGCGGTAAAGAAATGCAGTCGTGTAGGGCTCTAGGCTACTACGAACTGCTTTGTAATGGGAGCATATAGCCAGGAAATCTTTGAGCTGACATGCTACTTTAACCTTGATTAAGATTTATGTTTAAAGACAGTAGCTTTGTAAACAGCAACTATAGTAGCATTCGATCCATGTCAACGTCAAAGTAATCAAAGTGTGAAATCTGTTATGTTAGCCAGTATCCAGTGACTTGCGCTTTCCCGCTCGAAGTTCTAGGGTTCCTCCTCACATCATAGAAAACGCTCTTGCGGATGCAACTAGATTTGTTCAACCTACCTTAGCTGTCGCAACATTGAGTGCCATTGACGTTAGCTAACTTTAATCGCTTTGGAACACAAACATAAGTTTGTAGAAACTAAAATAATTGCATTCACCACTTACGATGATGCAATATATCCCCGTTCATGAAGCAAAACGAGTAAATATTGTCGTCGTGATACATAGTACTAAAATCAGAAATTCACATTCTATCTACCAGATCTCTATGAACGAATCCATCTGAAAAATTCCAATTACTTCGGACATATATCGTGTTTTTAAGTATCTGAACGGTTTTGTTTTGCAGTTTTAACTTATATAATATAATTTGCAGTATATTTTCATATTCTAAAGTAAATTTAGCGATATTATGTCTTTCCAGTAAAAACAAATGGGAAATTGGATGAACGAAAGCTAATGAAAACTGTATCTTCAGTTTTCTTGTCGAGTGTACACAAAATGGGTCGTTAGCCATTTTATTTCTGAGTGTGGTAGTTTGTTTACCTTTCATATTATTTTTATTTCTGTTTTTGTATATGTTGCGTTTTGTTTTAGTTTTTCCGTAATTTTTAATTTTTAGTTTGTAGGTGATGTTCGTTTTATTTTATGTTTTTACTGAAGCTTTTAATAAGACAATTATTTTAATGTAATTTTTAGTGATTTCTCATCCTTGTCATTTTTTCAGCCTGAAGATGAGGTTTTAAACCTCGAAAGCTCGTATAATAAAGAATGTTCTTCCTGGTCTTGGCACTATTATTTATCATCAAGATATATATATATATATATATATATATATATATATATATATTATATATATGTATATATATATATATATATATAGATATAAATATAGATATATATATATATATTATATATATATATCTATATATAATATATATATATATATATATATATATATATATCTATCTATCTATATATCATATATATATATATATATATATATATATATCATATATATATATATATATATATATATTATACACACACACACACACACACACACACACACCACACACACACACAGGATGTCCATGAAGTCTTTCCTGGATTTCAGACCTTTATTACACATAAACCATATTAGGTAGAGGTATAAAGTTTTCTTCAATCTCAACAACAATGGCTAATTTATTTTTACTAATAAATTTCAGCATGTGCCCTTCGTTGCCCGGAGTACTTCTAAGTAAAATTCTATCTCCCGCCAGGTGAACACAAAGAAAGACCAGAGTGTTTTGACGATGGCTGTTCACGTGGAGGGAATGCTGGCTGATTAGTTGGTGAATATTGAGGATTTCTGGGAAGTCTAAAAGAGAGAGATAGAGAAAGAGAGGAACTGGAAACTGAGATTCAGACCCACATGGGGTGGAAAAGGGCGCGGGAAGGGTAATTGTCGTTTTGAAATCCTAGAAGCATGAAAAAGTTTGCAAGATAGATAGCGGAGTTTATGTATAGGAATTCGGTATTGCTGATAAGCCCCTTTTTTTTCATGTATATTAAGCGAAAGATGCTTTAGAAGTGTTCAAAACGAGGTTCATCTGTGTGATTCAGCAGGAAAAGGACGAATGGATAACGAGTAATATCTTGCCATTTTTCTGCGGCCGTGCTTAGTATGTTATGCTGTTTAATGTTATATAGTATGTGATTAATGCATATACATACGTAAACATGTATATTATATATATATATATATATATATTATATATATATATATATATATATATATATATATTACATGTGTGTGTGTATGAACTCATAAATAAATAAATATATATATTATTATATATATATATATATATTATATATATATATATATATATATCTAATATGTATGTATGTATGTATGTACGATATATAACTGAATCACGAAAGTTTTTAACGTGATAAATCCATAAATAAAGGTATAAGCCACGAAGGAAGGATAAACAACAGTTTCTGCAAGATCTTTCGACTCAACGTCCTTTACGTAGCAGACAAACTGACTTCCATGAGAAATTGAGGGTACAGGAAAGGTCGTATAAGTGACAGATAGGGATTATAAGGAGATTAGTACCTAGAATCCGACACACCGGGAGAATGAGTAACCTTTCCAAACAAGCATAAAAATGAGTACAATTTAAGAACAAAAAGATTAAGTCCAACTGCTCACACACAGGGACAAGACAATTAAAGGATTATACAGGGCAACAGCTGACCACATTCAAATCTTTGGTAAACAAAAACTTTTTCACAAAACATATTAAACAAAGAAAACATATCTAAAGCAACTAATTTGTATTTAAACCTGTAATTATATCTTTGAGGTCATTCTTAAACATGTTACAAATAACTAATGAGGGCCACGTTTACTTTTGCTATTCTGTTTCCTCTTTTGAGATGTGTTGTCACTACCTTCTCCAAGTCTCTTGTGGCTACACATTCGACCAGAATTCGACTAAAGTTCCTGAAGAAGTGCCTATCTGAACAAGTGCTCCCTAAACCCTTGCTGCCACGCCATTTAAGAAGGTATGACCATCACCCATTCAACGAATTTAGTGCAATTATGTTAAAACAACACATAGCAGCTGCCAAACAAGAAGAGAAAGAAAAATTCAAGGAATTGGATAAAACAAGGATCTCTTTCAATCATTCTATCCTGGCTGATTGGAAGGACTCGCTGCGACGGGAAATTTACGAAAAACTGCGTAGGACTACAGATGCCCTAAAAAGGAAACTCGACTGAAAACTAAAAAATCTTATTGATAGCGGTGATTGAACTAATTGTGCACGTCAAGATTGTGTTGTAAACCTATCAAGTAAACAAATAAGTGAAAATGTTGTGAGTGAGCTTGGATATGGTTCATCTTTCTTAATAACGTGTCGACCTTCTGCTTTAATGATTGCGTCATCCCTGAGTAAATTTGAAAAATATTATGATCTTCCACAAAACCATGTTGACATAATTAAAGGTATTGTTCACGGAGCTGCCAATGTTAAGCATGAAAGTAACTTCCCCTCTCGCTATAAGAAAAGTTTGACCGATCTTAAAAAGGACAATACTATTCCCATTACAAAAGCTGATAAGTCAAATAGTATAGTAATTTTAGATATAGCTGACTACATATCACGTATGCAAGCCCTACTGGATGATGATGTGACTTATAAAAAACTAACAGAAAATCCCCTTGATCAAGTCATAAAAACCTTTAATAGCACAGTAAAAAAAATCCCTAAAGATAAAACAGAACCACTAGGCAAATTGTCAGTCAAATTTCCTTCGCTACCTTACTCGTACGGATTAGTCAAAACGCATAAAGAAAACCCTATGCGGCCTATTATCAGTACTCTTGGCTCAATTTCATATTAACTTTCGAAATATATCACTAAGATCTTGTCCCCATTACTTGGAACCATCTCCGATTCTCATATATATAATTCTCTTTGCCCCACTGATAGATTCGTTAGTTTTGATGTATGTTCTCTTTTAACTAAAGTCCCTATAGACTATTTTAGAATATCTTAGTAATGAACTAACTCAGCATGAATTACCTCTACCTGTAAGTCACATTATTTCACTCTCTAGGTTGTGCATTTGTGATTGTAAGTTTATATTCAATGGTGAATTTTATCAACAAATATTTGGCATGGCACTGGGCAACCCTTTATCACCACTCCTCTCAAACTTGTACATGGAATTCTTTGAAAAACGCTATTTACCTAATATAATTTATATTCCTGTAAAGTGGTACAGATATGTTGATGATATTTTAGCTGTTCTGCCTGCTGGTATTGATGTAAATGATTTACTCTCTAAATTAAATAACCAGGTACCATCGATTAAGTTTACTCTAGAATTGGAAAAAGACAATTGCCTTCCTTTCTTAGATATTTTGATACATAGAGACCATTTCAATGTAAATTCAGTATTTATAGGAAACCAACCAACAACTTGAATTATGTTCATTTCTATTCAGGCCACCATGTTAACATCAAAATATCAATTTTTTCTTCTGTTTTTACGAGCATTGCGTATTGTCCGTCCCCAATATTTGGATCAAGAAACTGAATACATAAGAAAAATAGGGAAATATTTATGTTATCCTTCACATATATTAGATATGTGCTATAATAAAGGCTCACAAAAAGTTTTATAGTGTAAGTAACACTAAGAAAGAAAATTCTAAGAACATTCTCAGTTTGTCTTATTTTAATAGATTTGAAACCATTAAATCATTGTTAAAAGCATTTAAGGTCAACCTTTTTTTCCCTATAATAACTCACTAAAAGAAATGTTAATAAAAAATGGCCCCAGGGAAAGCAACAACATAATCTATAAAATTCCACGTATGGACTGCCCCTCCTTTTATCTTGGATAGTCGAAAAAGGGCTTAGAAGTAAGATTGAAACAACATAAATATTCTGTCAAAACTGGGCAAACATCTAATGCAATATTCATTCAAGTGAAAAAAAAACACGGATAAATTGGAGTGGTAGTTCAGTAATTGCAAGATCAAAAGATGTCTAATCTCGAAATCTTTTAGAATCTGCCATAATACAACTTACTTCCCATTTAATATTAGTCGTGGCCTGTTTCATTTACACCCTTGTAGTATTTGTAACATGTTTAAGAATGACCTCAAATATATAATTACAGACTTAAGTACAAATTAGTTGCCTTAGATATATTTTCTTTGTATATATATGTTTAATATGTTTTGTGAATAAGTTTTTGTTTACTAAAGATCTGAACGTGGTCAGCTGGTTGCCCTGTATAATCCTTTAATTGTCTTGTCCCTGTGTGTAAGCAGTTGGACCTAATCTTTTTCTTAAATTGTACCCATGTTTATGCTTGTTTGGAAAGGTTACTCATTCTCCAGGTGTGTCGGATTCTAGGTACTAAATCTCCTTAATCCCTATCTGTCGCTTATACGACCTTTCCTGTACCCTCAATTTCTCATGTAAGTCATTTTGTCTGTCAAGTAAAGGACGTTGAGTCGAAAGATCTTGCAGAAACTCTGTTGTTTATCTTTCCTTCGTGGCTTATACCTTTATATATATATATAATATATATATTATATATATATATATATATATATATATATATATATATATGAATCCACTAGTCACATCTTACAGATATACGTATATGTAATTGTAATAGCCACAATGGCCCCTTAACTCTTCCAGGCCTTTGCGCTTTTCTAACCTTGATACTATTCTCTAGAGTATAAGCCTCCTTTTGGATAGAGACGGCACGAATCCACTTCGCGGGATTCATGTTGGCTCCCGTCTGACCTTTGGGTGACTGTTGGCTTCGTGTCATATGAACCGCTGAAAAGTTTGAAAGTCATGAATTCGAAAGTGGTTGTTTAAGAGCTTTCATGTGTATATGACGTACAAAGAAATATCAATGGTCATAAAGATTATATTGGTATGGAATTATGCTCCTAAGCTGTGTTAAGTTGGTGTTCTGCCTGCTGTGGGTCCTGAGCCTGTGCGATTGCCATAATTAATTTTAAGCCTTACTTTGTCTGTGTGTGTGTGTGTGTGTGTGAGGGAGAGCGAGCGCTAACTGCGATTTATTGGCCTGCATGTCTATAAACAGATTGGTGTTCAGTTTTATTACAGAAGAGAGAGAGCCGGCGATTTTAACACTCATACGCCGTAGCTTAATGGATACTCATTGAACCCCAGTAACTGTGATATAATATAAAGCCAAATGGGCAATTTCTTTATAATGATATCTGGGATCTTAGAGCACTTTGTTTGGAGGAAATGAAATAAAAGCCATCAAGGCCAGTTACCTTCGTGGTCGTAGACAGCGAATGGACTTGAAGCAATAGAGTTTTATATATATATATATATATATATATATATATATATATATATATATATATATTATATATATGTGTGTGTGTGTGTGTGTGCTGTGCTGTGCTGTGCTGTGCGCACGCGCCGCGCGCGTGTGTGTGTGCATGTATATATATGATTACAGTGCTGCCTTTTCGTGAAAATAGTAATATAAATTGAAATGAAATTGAGCTTGAAGTTAATTGAGAGTTATGAATAGTTGCAAGGAAGATAAGAACGGGAAATATTTGTAATTAAAGAGAAAAAGATCATGAAGTGAGTTCATGATTTTAGTGGTCTGGACTTTGAGTGTTTTCATTGCCATACATCGGCGAAAGAAAATTTGTTACTATAACGAATTCGCTCTAGGTAAAAACAAGTTTTCTATCTACCCTTTTCTGAATCGTAAGTCTTTTATTTTAGTTTTCTAAAATTGTTAATGAAAAATGCTACATACACAGAAGAAAATGCAGAGCAAAAATCCAATAGAGAATAAAACACCTGAACACATCCCGGTCTTTCCGTAACATATTGGTATATAAATCCTGAGCATGTACAAATAAAGTGACTCAGAGAAAAAATTCGAAGCAGACCTTGTGGCGCCAGTTACAAGGCGACCATTTTGAAGGACGGGCTTTTAACCCCTGCTCTCTTCAGAGGGAAAGAAACGGAAGAAGAGGAAGAAAAAGGGGTGAGGGAAAGGGGCGGGGGCCGGATGGTGGGGAAGGGGAGGAGGAAAACAATAGCGATGCACTGCGACACTCATTAGGATTCTTTGCCCACGGTTGCGGTTTGGGGGACCTCCGGGAATTCCTGGGTTTGGTGGGTGGGGGGGGGGGGGGTGGGGGGGATAAAGTACGTGGGTGACTCGTCTGCTTTGCCTGAGAGTTATGGTCATCAGTTAATTAAGATTTCTATTTAGAAGCCATACAAGAAAGAGAGAGAGAGAGGTATATTACTATGTTAATTTAAATGTATTTACCCTGATGGATTACCTGTAAGAGACCTTCCTTTGGATAACATAGTTTGATGCAATACTAATTACTAACGACTTTTATTTTTATAGCAGATAATTCTCTCTCTCTCTCTCTCTCTCTCTCTCTCTCTCTCTCTCTCTCTCTCTCTCATTACTGACCCACAACATTCAGCTGACAACCACGTAAGTAATATATATACTGATTATGTCAATAGAGGCATATTGGATATTAACTCAAACGCAACCATGCCCTTTTTTCCTTGCCCGGTTCAGAGGTCGAACATGTGCACACAAAGACACACACACACACACACACACACACACACACACACACACCTATATATATATATATATATATATATATATATATATCGAGCTACAATGTCCTTTAATATCTAATTCGCTCTACCTCGGAATTAATATATTTTCATATATGCTTAACCGAAGGGGAATTTTTTCTCGATAATAGACTTGCCTGGACCTGGGCGCGAACCCATGGATCCTTTCAAATCCAGGAACGTCAGTGAAGCTTTTACCTACTACAGCACCGCGACGTTCCTGGATTTGAAAGGATCCATGGGTTCGCACCCCCGTCCAGGCAAGTCTATTATCGAGAAAAAATTCCCCTTCGGTTAAGCATATATTAAAATATCTTAATTCCGAGGTAGAGCGAATTAGATATTAAAGGACATTGTAGCTCGATATATGTATATGAATCACGGAAATGTGATATGACATATATACTATATATATATATATATATAATATATATATATATATATATATATATATTGGTTAGTTAAATAACAATTTATTGAACTTCGTCAGGTTTGGGAGATATTTCTTGACTTAAAGATGGTTTTTATATATATATATATATATATTATATATATATATATATATATATATATATATATATAATTCGAGCAACAAATGTCCTTTAATGTCTAATTCGCTCTACCTCGGAATTGATATACCCACGTGAGGACGAAATCATTATCAACTAAAAATTCCCCTTCGGTTTACATATATGAAAATATATTAATTCCGAGGTAGAGCAAATTAGACACTAAAGGACATTTATAACTCGAGTAAATTTATATGAATCACGGTGATGTGATATTTCATTATCATATATATATATATATATATATATATATATATTATATATATATATGTGTGTGTGTGTGTGTGTGTGTGTGTGTGTGTGTGTGTGTCACATCTTATTGATCTAGTTAGTTTTGAAAGATATTTCAAAGATGATTGAATATGTCAGATTGATCTTGGAAGAATTTTTCATATTTTCCCTTCTCGGTCCTTCTGTATTTATCTTGGTTTTAATATGTTGCAATAATAAACATTTAGTTTTCATATGTGTAGTTTGTTGCTTTACTTGTGATGATTATAAATGGCAGCACCCGCTTCTTGTCATATTGCTCACCTATAGCTGTGATCAGTGTCCATTACAATTATTCAGCTTCATTACATAATTCATATATTATATATATATATATATATATATATTATATATATATATATATATATATATATATATATATATATATATATATTGTGTGTGTGTGTGTGTGTGTGTGTGTGTATGTATGTGTACTTAATATTTTGCTTTATCATTCAGTAGCGTCAGAAGAGAGAGAGAGAGACGAGAGAGAGAGAGAGAGAGAGACTTGCCCTTTAAAGCCACTTAAGAATGATTGTGGAAGCCCAGCAGTACCAGTGAAAGAAGGAAGGAAGGAAAGAAAGAAAGAAAGAAAGAAGGGAAGAGGATGAGCAAAGGCATCTTGGTGGGTGATTCATGAATGCATGTGAGCCGCGTGATATCTGTCCTCAACAGCCCTTTTTACTACTGTAGCACCAAAGCCCCATTCAGGCTGAGACAGCTTCATTCTCTTTTTCTTTGTTGACACTTTTTCCACCATAAAAAAAGACAGGATTTTTATCTTGGTGTGTATTAACGTAACCGAATATTTATTCCTTACTGTTGTTTTTGTGTTTTGTATTTCTTATAATATTGTTGGAGGTTGGTTACAAGTATGCTACGTGTTTTGTTTTATATTTAGCAGATGTATGTATCATGTCTTGTTTCTCTGTTTATAATTTTATTTGTCTATCTGTCTGTCTGGAGTCCCGAGATTGATCATTGGAATTGTGTCTCGTGAGAGGCCAGTTTAATCGACTCCCCCTCCCCCCATCCTGTGAGATGCTTAGCGTCAGTCAAAGATGCTTATTGAGACTCCCAAAAGCGTCGAGTTACACACACTGGAACCACCTCTGTCATAAGCACTGGCCTTTAACATTAAGTAAGTACAGTTACACCTAAAAGAAAGAGAAAACAAGTGATACGCCTGAGGTTGAATAAAAGTAATAACAATTAACATTATGACACGTGCGTGACAGCAGAAATAATATTACTACATTGATAATAATAGTGGTGAAAACACATGCACATACCAGGCACTGATAATCACAGTGTCCATAGCCTAGGCTACATTAATTGTAACAGTGTCACCAGTTTTGACTCCTGAAAGTAGGTGTATTACTTGGCCCTCCAGAGTTGTGGGATTGTCATCTTGTCATCCCTACACATTCTCTTGTATTTGAGGGCATGTCATAACATAGTGATGAAGTGTACATAATCAGTTTCATTCCATATTGTGCTGAACTTGTTTCCATTACCTGCCATGGGTATATAACTGTATCTCAATCTTAATCTAGCATTCACCAACTCTTTATGTCTGCTAATCCCCATTTTCTCCATATATAGTATATGTAATGTGCATTGCTACCTTGTTATTAAACTTAATTGATCTGCTTGGCTCCCTCTCTATCTGCTGCTGTGTGATAGTTTCCGATATCGGAAGACTCCTAATCATGCTTTATTGATAATCAGTGGTGCCATTGAATGGAAAAAGAAATTTAGGGATTTGTTAATTTAAACATTAATCTAGGTACGTACTCTTAGAAAGTCAGTAATGGTGTTGTGACTTAAAAAAGTGTAGGAAGGCGTACGGCAGGCCAGGCATAAGTTAACTACGGCTGAAGACCGCCCTTCAGTCGGGAAGCTGTGTATATATATATATATATATATATATATATATATATATATATATATATATATATATATATATATAGTGTGTGTGTGTGTTTCCCTCAAAGATTAGAACTAAATATTTACAATTACATATGGCTAATGAGAGTCTGATTGCTTAATTCAAATTTAATAACTAAATTAAATACATTAGCTTTAGATTTTACTGTAGTGATTTAAAATCCTAAAGCTGACCCCATGAGACTAAGTTTAGTGTCAGTGTTATGAATAAAGTGAGCATTTCGTAAAAACTTAGTTAGTGGACACACAATGGTTGAGTGGTTTGCGTGGTCGCCTACCGATCAGGTAGTCGCGAGTTCGATTCCCCGCTCTGCCCACGTGGAATCAAAGGAATTTATTTCTGGTGATTAGAAATTCATTTCTCGATCTAATGTGGTTCGGATCCCACAATAAGCTGTAGGTCCCGGTTACTAGGTAACCAATTGGTTCCTAGCCACGTAAAAATATACAATCCTTCGGGCCAGCCCTAGGAGGGCTGTTAATCAGCTCAGTAGTTTGGTTAAACTATGAAATAGTAATTTAATACCGGCAGCGGATTCTGTTTACGTTTAAATCATACACACGCATGACTATAATGTATATATACTATATATATATATATATATATATATATATATATATATATATATATAAAATTGTGTGTGTGCTTAAAAATCATAGTAGAATCACAATATACACTCATGCGTGTGTATTTGGTGTCTGGTTCAGACGTAAACAGAAAGCTGGCCGTAGCCACTTAAAAAAAGCAAAAGCTCGTCATACCACATTATCCATAATGATTCACAAGTTTTCACCAAACATAATCTTGCAGATCGAGCAATCTAGTTAGCTGAGGATTAGATGATATTTAATCTACGGGGATATACATAGATTAGATAGACTAAATTACTGTTGGTATCATTATTACCTTTGTCTGTGCCATTAACGACATTATCAATAAGCTACGCATATACAGAAGTAATCAGATGATGGATGACCCAGTATTTGTCCACGCTCAGTTTTACACAATGCTCACTTTATTCACAACACTGACACCTAATATTCATAACACTGACACTAAAGTTAGCTTCATGGTGTCATCTGTAGGATTTGGATTACTACAGAAAAATCCAAAGCTATTGTATTCATTATATATATATATATATATATATATATATATATATATATATATATATATATGTATATAATGGTATACATAGTATACTCGCACTCAAACACATTGTGTTTATGCATTATATGTATGCATGTATATACATATATAGAAAGATAGATTAGTTTTTAGAAAATCTTTTAAAAAGAATATTCCTTTCAGCTTTAGGTGCTCATAGATTATGCTTTGATGTTGCCATATGAAGCATTAGTTTTATTAATCAGTTTGATAAAGTCAGTCATAACGAATGGCCTCTGGCTCAATTGTGATCCGTCATATAAGGATATAGAATCTGTTGGAGCGTTCGAGTTTTCCCTACAGAATCAGTGCACTACGGGCAATACTAATGAAAGTATGGGACAAATTAGCTAAGGAATTATTTTTCCTTTCAGTATGCCGTCACATTATGTTCACGCCTCTACTTAAAGGGAAAATAAAACACCTTGCAATAGAACTTGCTGCATAAATCACTCCCGTAAGGAGGAATAGCCGTTAGTGCACCGCATGAGGTGCACTTCAGGCCTTGTTCAATTTTTTTTCCTTTTTTTACAGCGTCCTGTTGTCCCTTAGCTGGAACCCCTTTCATTTCCTTTACTGTACCTCAGTTGATATTCTCTTTATTCCATCTTTCTTTTCATCCTTTCCTGTCAGTTGTTTCCCAGTGCAACTGCGAGGTTTTCCTTTAATTACACCTTCTAACCTTTCTACTAAAAATTTCCTTTCCAGCGCTGAATGATCTCATGCGTCCTAGCGCTTGTCCTTAGGCCTAAATTCTATTTTCCCTTCCTTGCAAGAAACATAAAGGCCTGCTCTACGCGGTACAAACAAATGACCCAAATGTCCTTCTAGTGTCAGATTTGCTGCAATAGTTTCTGGTAAAATGAGTCACTTCTGATGCTTAACCAGTGCCTCAGAATTATAGTGTTAAAAACCCTGCTGCTTACACTGCAACTTGTCATCATCGTTTCATAGATTGTATGAAGTGGGAGCAGATGTTGGAATGTGTTGGATTTCTCCTCACTTATTTACTAATGAAGGAAGTATGCAGGCACGACTGCCAAGGTGCAGCTTCTGTGACCAATTTAAGCGTAGTTGTTAAAGGATACGTATTATGGAGTAGTAAATCTGATAACAATTTAAAGGAGATTAAATACCCTGTTGAACAGTGATCTCTTGTATTACAAAGCACCATATTGAACTGCACTAGGCCAATGTTATCCCGTCTTCAATAGGTCTGATATGTATGAGCCCTATGACCCAGTTCCCACTTGTAAGAGCAGTTCAGTACTGAACAAGGGTACATGCTAATGGGACTGTCCTAGGTAATGTAACTGCCCTAATCTCAGTAAACACCGAATGCAAACCTTTGGACACGAATGCATAAAAAATGGTTCGTTTAATCCAGTGATGACGTTGTTGGTTATTATAATAGTTCACTACATAAGCTAAGTAAAAGTCAATGAGTAACTTCAAATCCATCTATCCAGCCGTGTGAGTACAGAATGTAACTTACAGTTAGTTGTAAATGATCTCTTGAATGACAATAGAAAACAAGTAAAAAATGCGCTGAAA
This sequence comes from Macrobrachium nipponense, assembly GCF_015104395.2. NCBI lineage: Eukaryota > Metazoa > Arthropoda > Malacostraca > Decapoda > Palaemonidae > Macrobrachium > Macrobrachium nipponense. The sequence continues at coordinate 137,609,578 of NC_087200.1, read as the reverse complement.
TTCTTCAGTGCATTCGAGTTTTCTGTACAGCATATAATTCTGTATGGAACTCTCAGCCGCGACCCTTGGTGGCCTATGTTGTTGGCACCTATAGCGGTACCAGAGCACGATCATGGCTCACTTTAATCTAAAATTGAATAGAATCTACTGAGGCTAGAGGGCTGCTGTTTGATATGTTTAATGACTGAAGGGTGGATGATGAACATATAATTTGGAGCTCTTTACCTCGGTAATTTTTGAGATCTGAAGGCGGACAGAAAATGCGTGGACAGACATGCAAGTAGCTGTATCGGTAGTTTTCTATCACAGAAAAATAAAACTGAATCTCAGGCAGCCCCAAAAGTCATTTCGTCGCATCATGAATCTTATGCACATGAGTCGCGTTTGATGGAATTTTCCCATCATCGCACTATGAATAGACTATTAATAACGGTATCGACAGCATGAAATACTTGAGGCATGTATGGACATTCTTCACAGGTATCGTATCTCCAAAAACGCGGCCTCGAAGTCGTACTCGTTCTGCTCTGATGGAGTCCAATTGTGTGTCGCGAGGCCCATATTTTCCTCCGCGTTGCTTGTTCCCCTGTGAGGATTTGCTTGACTGTGGCAGACAGTAACTTATTTTCTTGTTGTTTGGATGTTGAGAAAGGAAACTGTATCGCTGCGGACAGCATTTAACATTGATCAAGGTTCTCATGATGAATATTGTTTAGCCTCTTGAAGGGGAGGTTGACGTACTGCTGGATTTATATTTGGCATATCTGTGAAGTGGTATTTATCGATAGTGCCTTTGTTATGATAATGCAGAATGCAGCGCCGAAGCGTAGGTGTTGCATGATGGATACGTTTAAATTGACATAATCATTTGTCAGTTCTTTATCGTTGGGCTAGACAATCTTTATTCTAAATCCTCATAACAAACGACGATCCCACACTTTAAATTGGACGAAAAGTTTCGATACAGATTATGGATTATATTCTAGTCCTGGCAATGAAGGTTTTCCTGTGTTCATTGCAGTTCAATTACAGAACCCCTGCATCCAGATGGAACCTTTAGCCCAATACTTCCGTATCTGAGTTTGAAACAGCAGTTGCGTTTAATCTAAAAGGACACATATTAAAAAGGGCTGGTCCAAAGAAAGAAGAGCATCTGCTAATGAGAAACTTGACACAGCAGCTGCCTTTATACAGACCTACAGTCGCATATTAAAGGCGTGGTGTCAGAGAGAGAGAGAGAGAGAGACCACCACGTCTTTTTCATTCTGCTTGCTAGCCATTTTCTTCCTTTTTCCAAATGAACACTTGAATCCCACTTGTGTATTTTTTCATTTTCGATGGTTTGTGACAAAGCGTTCGGGTAGGTGACGGTCAGACAATGTCTCTCTCTCTCTCTCTCTCTCTCTGCATTTAGCAGCACTTTTGGGCTTTTGTACTCGTGGGCTTTTATTGTCTATATTGTTTTCGCACAGTGTGTTTTCGTTGTTATTTTTCCATATGACCCACGAAGAGGCGTGGGATTCTCTCTCTCTCTCTCTCTCTCTCTCTCTCTCTCTCTCTCTCTCTCTCTCTGTCGTTTTAACTTTTTAGTGGGCGGGTTGCCGCTTTGGCTTTTCACTGTGTTCGCTTATTCAGCTCCGTTGTTTTTTTATATATCTTCTTTAATTTAAAGGCACGGAGTCAGAACTGGGGTTTAAGATTCGTTTTCAAATTCTCTTCGAGAGCTCAAGCTTAATTTTCTTATTTAACAACCGTTGCAGTAACACACACACTCACACAATATATATATATATATATATATATATATATATATATATATATATATATATATATATATATATATATATATATATATATATATAAAAAATGAGGACCAGTAAGATGTAGACCTTGATTTTTTCGAGTCAAGGTCCAGTGGGGATTTAAATTTCCCACCCATTGAACCTCATGCCATTATTCCAAATTTAAGTCAGCCAACTTAGCCATTTATCACGGTGTTTCATTCGCCATTTCCTCTTCCCTCAGTATGAAACGTCTTTGATATATCTTGCGAATTCCAGCCTACCAATATTAGTGAGTCAAGAAAATATATTTCAATTTCAGCCTTCATAGGAAAAAGTAAACCCGATATGGCTTTATGATTTAATTAAGATTAATATTTATTAAGATGTGCTTATGTATGTTCTAAATCAAAACTTTTTCTTTGCCACTATTTTTAATGAGATCGGCCGTGAGTAAGTAACATAGCCCTTAATACCATAGCCTTTACAGTCATATTCATAATGCCTTTCTCGACAGTTATAAATGAAAGGGATTACAAGAATGGAAGAAGTAAATAACAAAATAAAGGTCCACAAAGCCTTAGAATATGAAAGCCATTACGGTATTAAATAAATGAAAATACTTAATAAATGGATAATTCTCTCTGTTTCACTTGACTTTTTCTGAAAACGTATTTCAGACGGGATATTCAACTGGCCATTACTTGTATAATTTTCATCTGATCAACGCACATAGGATATCAATTTATTCAGGACATTATTCTTATTAGATATAAAGTCAACACCTGCAGGTATTATCAATAATTTTTCTTTATAGAGGGAATATATCAATGAAACCAAAATTCACTGAAAGATTTCTTGTTAATACTTACTAAAACAACTTAAAAATCAAAATGTTATTATTGTGTTTGATAACAACAGGTTCTGTTGACAGTCAAGAAAACCCTGAACTATAGTAAAACATAATTGCACCACTGCAGCATTGAAAATGAAATGATTGAAGTTGGATTTAAAAAAAAGTTTTTTTGGGGGGTGATTGCATAAACATGTTAATAGCATGGAACAGCACCCAAATGCGTACTCATTTGTCTGTATTGTATCCTAAACGAACCTACAAATTATACAAAATATATTTTTGCTTGAATAAATTATTTTTCTCGAACTCTTTCATATATCGTCATAATTTGCATAAATTTTCAATCAAAATGGCTTTATTTTGAAGATTATGCATCCCAATCATCAACAAGCTATCTGTAATTTTCACTAAATAATAAATATAAGATAGTTTCTAAAATCTGATCCAAATTATATTTATTTACCTTGACTACTCCAAGTCATCATGAGACCCATTTGATTCACACCCCATTCTATTTTGTTCTAAATCCAAATCTTCCTCACCTTGCTGGGAGGGATTCATTTCTAACACAGAAATTATATTTTGAGGAACCTGTTCACAGCTAAACCAGTTCACCTGCTGTTTGTGCTCTTTCAATTCCCAGCCATGACATTCTGGTGGTGAGACACAAGGATCTACAAGGTTTGCATGGCACAAAATAAATGCAATAATTGCAACGTAATGCTTTGTTTACCAGAACAGAGAGGTAGCGTGCTTGGTTTTTTTTTTCTCGCTCGAGGTGTTTATCTTGATTTTTAGGTGGATACTGCTGCTGAAAAATGCCATATCTGAGATTGTTAACATTATCCTCTATATGGCAGTGTTTATTTGCTTTGGCCCATTCTTCAAGGAAATGGCGTTCTTTGCTTCAATTAGATATCTCTTAGATGCATCAGGAGGCCCACGCATATTTCCAGAAGCATTGTGCCAGGGTCACTTAATCAAGAGTCAGTGAAGACATAAAGAATGATCTCGGATGCTGGGAAAAAGGAAGAGGAATGGCACCCAGAACCTCTTGACGAGTGTTTCAGAGATAGAGATAGGTTTGAGAAGCCAATAACTAGAAGGAAGATGAAAACTTTTGCCTGTTCAGCGGTAGTCAGCCAGCTACAGATAAAGATGACAGTTGTCGAGCTAAAGAGTACCAGAAATTTATTTGGAAGGCTCCTGTGTTTGAGCTCTCAAGCAAATATTGATCTTGGAATTAATTTTGTCATCGTGGATGCCATGTTCTTGATTCACACTTTACATGATTTACCCTATGTGTATGGGAAGCTGGCTGAAGCACTTTATGGCACACCTTCCATGGATAATGCCAACAATCACATATGCCTTTCTTCAGCAGCAATATCACCCGAAAATCTAAATAAACACCTCAAAAAAATAAATGAATAAATACAAGGAATGAACCCAAGCACGCTACTTCCCTGTAAATCTGTTCTGATGAACAAAGCATTACGTTGCAACTATGTTGCATTTATTTTGTGCCCTGCACACCTTGCAAATCCCTGTGTCTCACCACCGGAATGTCATGGCTGGGAATTGAAAGAGCACAAATAGCAGGTGAATTGGTTTAGCTGTGAACAGGTTCCTCAAAATATAATTTCTGTGTCGGAAATGAATCCCTCCCAGCAAGATGAGGATTTGGATTTAGAACAAAACACAATGGGTTGTGAATCAGATGGGTCTGATGATGACTTGGAGTAGTTAATGTTAATGAATATAATTTAGATCAGATTTATTATCTTTATTATCTGGTGAAAATTATAAATATTTTGATGATTGAGATGCCTAATCTTTAAAGTAAAGCTAATTTGATTAAAGATTTATGCAAATGATGACGATGACAATTGTGATATTGCCCATATAACATCATTTGACAAAGTATATAAAATGATACTGTTCGACAAAAAGACTCTATTCAAGCAATAATATATTTTAATATAATTTGTAGGATAAAATACAGACAAATAAGTTACGCGTTTTGCTGCCGTTAAGAAATGATTATGAAATCCCCTCATAAATAAATAAATAAAATGTTATGTCCAACTCCAATAATATCATATTCATTGCTGTAACACTGCAATTATGTTTTAGAATATTTTAAATTTTTCTTGACTATCAACAGAACCTGCTGTTATCATACAGAATAACATTTTGATTTATAAAGTAGTTGTTAGAATTATTTGTAAATCTTTCAATGAATACCTGTTTCATTTATAAATTCCCTTTATAAAGAAAAATTATTGACAATATCGACTTACGTTGAATTTAGATTTAATGAGATTGAATTGATATCCTATGTGCGTTGATCAGATGAAAGTTGTACAATTAATGGCCAATTGAACATCCCGTCTGAAATATGTTTTCACTGAGTAACAACATCAGTGGGTTTAGGGGAACACTCAGTCTGGAACCTACTGGGAGATGACGCCGCAGCGCCCGTTTGTAAGACGTTCAGTTCCATAAACTACTATGAGATTCAGGGCCTCTGTAACACGGTTTTTTTTTTTCGCAAAATAACTTTTTATCTATGCATTTCATAATGTAACGCTTATTCGGAAAATACATATTATATCAAACATAAATGTTTTTAAGTGTATTCTGCACTACGTAGGTTGATAAATTTGGTACTTATAATGTAAAAAGTGACTTTTTTTGAAGACGGGGCCCAAAACTTACTCCGAGAAAAGGTTCGAACGCACTCGTACGTAACTTATGACAGCATTTTTCCCTTCTTTCTCGTCATGGATGATTGGCTATACGTAACGAAGGCTAAACCTCTGGCAACAATGACATACAAATAAATCAAGCAAAGCAGTACACCTTTATGAACTCTGGAACCCTCTCCCACTGATAATTGTCATAATGAACAAACCAACAAAATATGTTAATAAATACAAAAAACACCTTCGATTATTAGTCCTAATCCCAAAATAAGTTTCCAAAAGAAATTAACAGTCTATAGGTCACAATCAGATCGACAAGATAGGGAATAGTTGTAATTATCAAAAAACATAGTAGACAAAGCTGATTTGATAACTGCTATATTCCAATGGTCAAGCAATTTTTCCAATTTTCAGTTATGGCTATCTACCTATTTACTGAAAAAAAATAGCCGGTACCGTATATTGGCTTTAAACTTCACCAATAATTATTCGTCAGAAATGGTGACTTTATGAGGCTCCACTCCCACTTTCGCCTCGTTATAATCAGATAACACTGAAGGCTACCATGGGCATTGTTGGATCAGAAAATTTAACTCTGGCTATAAAAACTCATTTCTCGAGTAGTTGTAAGAAGTGCCAAAATGATCCTCAAGGATCCCAGCATTTGGCCTAAACGTTTAATTCATGATATTACTGCTATACTGTTGCGGACACTACTTGCTACAGTAGTATTCCTACTCTAGCACTGATACCCCCAACCCACCCATCTATGTATCGTTCCGCCATTCATAAAGTCTTTGGGTTTCAGAGCCGATGGGAATTTCTGTCTGGGGATGGGGCGTGGGGCAACATTAGTCAAAAGGTGTTTTTGTTACTGGGCTTACGTAATGAATGTTTTTTTCGACTCTGGCTCGTAATCATTGGCCATGCGTTCGGCTAGATCATTTTTTTAACTCTATAAAAAATTAAAAAACTATTCCGGTTTAGGATATTGATAATGCTTGACAAAATTTGTGTGTGTGGTAAAATATACATATGTCAACTTTCAGCTACATCCGATGCTTTGACAAGGAGCAAAGTCCAAAAAACCGTGTTACAGAGACCCTGAATCTCATAGTAGATGAAATTTCCTATCAGAACTAACCATCAAACCTTTTGCCACTAAAAAGTCAAATAAATCTGTGTGGGCTCTTTGACTAGAACCTTCGCTGATCTTCGTTGGAGGCTGTGTACTGGAAAGCCTTTCTTTGGCCACATCCCTGAGGCTCAGGGCTTATTCATGCTGGCAAAGAACGTTCCGACGAGGCCCAGGTCTGGTGGTTTCCAGGTACCTCATCTACAGGTTTCTGTATCTGAAGGAAAGGAAGGAATGAAATTAGACAAAGAAATCGTTCATGTGTCCACGCTTGCCTGTTGTTGTTGGAACTTTGAGAGAGGCAGTAATTGGGTTGATGATGGAAAATCTGAATGCAGAGGGATGGAATGGCCAGAAAGACGAACTATCTAGACAGGTTCCAAGAAGGCATGACAGAGTGGAAAATAAAGGAGGCTGAGGGTTAACCATGAAGAAGAAAGAGATCAGTTACCAGTGTTTTAAGGTTTAAGAATGAGGAAAACAGAAGCAAGAAGAGGATTTCAAAGTTTGGCAGAAGAAGAAAAGAAACAGTCTGTGAACTGTGGAATCCTAAGAGGATTACCAGTTCTACTGGTGATTGTGGGAACGAATGAGCTGCTTAAGGCTTTACAAGTAAGGCCGCATGTGAGGAAGAGAAGCTCTCCCCTTCAACTCTACGGAGCAGCGACTGAAATAGTACATGTAGAAAAGAAAAGCAAGAAAGAAAGGAGCCACCTCATTACAGTGAAGAATAGGATCAAGAGTTAAGAGGTAGGAGCTGGATTATTGCCAAATAAACTGCCTTAGATTAAATCCTCTCTGAAAGTAAAGAAAGAAGCATTATCCTTTATGTGAGACTTTGATCAAGAAACAGTTTCACTTATCTGAATAATGTATTTTTGCTTAATACAAGTTACCAACACAACTAGGAAAACAGGCAGATGTGATTCAGTTTATTTAAAAATAATTGAGGAATTGTGTGTATAATATATATATATATATAATATATATATATATATATATATATATATATATATATATATATATATATGTGTGTGTGTGTGTATAGTATATATATATATATTGTATGTGTGTGTATATATTACTCTTACACTTGCACAGAGTTCTCACTTATTTCAAAGTAGGAAGCCATATCCTCCTTACAGTGGGCCAGAGGGATGTGAAGACATTGAAATCAATAGGAGAGATCTTGACCTATTTTCCTTAGGGTTCTCAAAGGACGGGGTATCTTCTTAAGACCCTTGACATTGTTGACAAGAGATGTTGCGCTGACTATTGTGGTTGAAGTATTGCAGTTGTTAGTGTTTTAGTGACTGATGTTATGATGTTATTTGGCCGCCTGACGGTGTCATTCTGTTGTGGTTATTATTGCTTTCCTTTGGTATTAGTGACTTCTGTACTAAAATGTTTCCCTTCCAATGTTGGTTTTAGAGCCTTCTTGTATGCAGCCTCAAGATTGTACTCTAAGCTTCCACTTGATAAATAATAGGAGAATTGGAAAAAAAATCTTCCAGTGAAAAAATTGTTTTCTTATTCCCTCTATTGTGATAATGTGGATGTGGTTATATGGAATAGGCCGAAAGATTCTTCTATAGCTATACTAACTTTAAGAATGTGTCAAATGAATTTGCGGGTCCTCTTTGGAGAGGGACCAGATAAGTCTTGGTAAGAAACGGTAACTTCTAAATTCTTCGAATAATTAACAAGTAGTTTGTCTTTCCCATATTGTAATTTTAGTTTTCATTGGGCTCCGTTTACTGAAATGTGTGCGTCAGTTTGGTTCTATGAAGAGTTCCGCTGCTGAAATTCTGATTTTGACAATTTCATGAAATTATGATTTTGACAATTTCATGAAATTCTGATTTTGACAATTTCATGAAATTATGATTTTGACGACATCGTGCTCAACTGTCAAGGCTAAATAGGTGTCACTCAGGATAATATTATACTCCTGGTAAATACCCAAGTGTTGTCATCATTTCGCGGTTTTGTGTGACATGAATTTTTCTGAAATGATTATCTATCTGCGTCTGTCTATCGGGTACTATTTCTTTTATGTCTCCTACATCGCCATCTTTCTGTTTGCTTGTTTCTCCTTCCACTTGTTTATCCCTTTGTCAATCTGCTCCTTGTCTGTAACGTATCGAGTCCCTTCAAGGATTTCTCAATCGGCAGAGACAACATAGCCCAAAAATAGTATTTTTATTCCTTGTGCTTCTTAACATAGAGAGAGATTTCATTTTATGAATATCTCCATGGGTTGGTGAGCCCGGATTTCAGAGGTCCATACAAGACTTCGTATCCGTTAACACTTTATGGCGTACATTGACATGTGGTTACTTCGAAGCCATCTTCATCGAAAAACAACAATTATTTATTGAAGAAAACATGAGCGATATGTTGATATTTTTAGTCTATTTCAACATGTTTTTCCTGTTAGTGATGTTGTTTCTTTCTCAATACCTTAATTAGGTTCAAATTTAGTCAGTCCCGTCAGGTATGATCAAGTTTGATGCCATTTGTCAGATCAAGTTGTGTGTTTTTAATTCAGATGTTTGCTGATAATATGTCTAGCTTGTTGTTGCGATGCAGTACAGTTGATATCGAAACGAGGAAGAAGAGAGGTTGAAAAAAATATTCCAACTTAAAGGACCTACACTAAACAAGCTATTTATATACTATATCCGAAGACCAGGTATATATATATATATATATATATATATATATATATATATATATATATATATATATATATATATATTCAAGGATTAAGCTACAAATGTTTAATATCCAAATCCCTCTACCTCGGAAGCAATATATATATAATATATATATATAAATATATATATATATAATATATATATATATAAATATTATATATATATATTATTAATATTTATAATTAATTATATTAATTAATATATGATATATATATATATTTATATATATAGATATATATTTTATTATATAGTGTGGTATTATATAAAATATAAATATTAATATATATATAATTATATAATTTTATTTTTATTAATATATATATGTATATATATATATATATATATATATATATATATATATATATCTTGAGGGTAAATTGTTGTGAACAATAGCATTTTTGACAAGGAAAATGTAGTATGTGTAGGGGTTAGAGGTGGGGAAAGCAAGTTAAGCATATGTAAAACTTTAAGAACGAAACTGAAGAGGGAGAGGCGAGTTATATTTCCGTGGCTGTTTTATGGGCGGAGTGATGCAGGAACTCAGAGAAATAAAAGGACAACAAATGAATTGCACAGTTGTACAACAAGGTATGCCGTGAACATAGTTTGGAATTGCTGAAGTTCACAATGATATAATATTCATTATGGGTATTGAAGTGAAACTGCAGAGTTTAGAGGTTTGAAATTGTTGTCAAGAGGAGGAGTAGGAGGAGGTTGAGATTAAACGTAAGAGTTATGTTATAAGGGTAAATGGGAACCAGGAAGATGAAGGAGTAGTGAAGTTTGTTATGAACAAAGAGGAAATGTAAATAGGAGATTATTATAAGAACGTAGGACAACTTTTTTGGATGAAGGTATAATGGGAGAAGAGGCAAGTCAGAGTAGGTACAACAAGAAAGCTAGCAGGACGTGTGCATGAGAATGGGGAATGGGAGAAAGTCTTTGAGTGGCTGTAGAAGGGAAGATTAAAATGCGTGAGGGCATCAAGCCAATTCTCCGATTCGGATTGGTGTGGATAATGAAAGCAAGTTAAAGAAAGAAGCTGGAAGATATAAAGGTGAGTATTTTACGTAGTATTTGTGGAAAAAGAAGAATTGTAAGGGTGAGAAATGCTCCTGATTGGCTGTTGATAAGCCAGTCAAAGGGCTGGAAACTCAGTCTCTCTCGAGAGATCACATATGAAGGATGTATGTTCCACCTCTCTTTAGAGATGCGTCTTTCAAAAGTATCCCTGAGGAGAGGTGGAATATACATCCTGCCTATGTGAATTCTCGAGAGAGACGGTTTCCAGCCATGTGATTGGCTTATCAACAGCCAATCAGGAGCGTCGTAAGGGACTGGCCTAGACATGAAATGCATGGTTGATGTGAATATACTATAGTGTAGGTTAAAGGATGGGCCAGAATGTTTCAATATGGCCTTGTCAACAAGTAGAAAGAATGAAGGATAATTGGTTTGTGAAATAGTATAAATTCAAGTATCGGTTAGAGAGAGTGAAGAGATAAAGACCCAAATAAGGATTGGTAAAGTGTGTGCATGCGAGAAAAAAGTGATTAGTGCAGTGTGTATAAGGTGATTTGGTATGCCTGCGTAGGTGTATACAACCGTTGGTGGTGTGAGACTAGCGTGATTGGTATGGTCTTTGCCTGCCACCTCGGTGGCCGCGAATTCGATTCTCGGGCATTCCAATGAGGAGTCAGAGATGTGCACTTCTGGTGATAGAAGTTCACGCTCGAAGGGGTTCGGAAGTCACGTAAAGCCGTTGGTCCCGTTGCTGATTAACCACTGGTTCCATGCAACCTAAAAACACCATACAAACAAACAATTTATCCACGGTTCAGTAGTTTTAAGTGTGATTGTGGCAATGGCCATTGTCCTTTCTCATCTTTCTTTGTATTATATATAAATGTATATACTGTATACGCAGGCCTGTACCGAAAGGGGGGTCGGGGGGTCGAACGAACCGCCCCCCCCCCAAAAGAAAACAATAACTGGAAGCCCATATTTTCTGTGACTATGCTTTTCATTGAACTGTACTTACAAAGTATTAAATAACAATATTTTGTTTTTATGGCAAGTTTTTTATATAATTTTATTTTTATTAAACATTAACAACATTCTTTAGTAGTAGGAAATACAAGAGTGATAATAGGAATATGATATAGGCCACCATATTGGTAAGTGATTTTAAGTAAATTTCTGTTAACCAAAGTCAGTACTGTGAATAACATCTAATTGGGTAGAAGGGCATAGACTCCATACCCAAACCCAATTTTTCTTCCTAATACAACTAAATAACATTTTCAAGTATTTCATCTTTTATATACTTATATATGTAATGACATTTATAGAAGAAAAGGTCCAGTTTTGGGAAAAACGACACCCCCCAAAAAAAACTCTGGGTACGGGCCTGATACATACATATATATATATATATATATATATATATATATATATATATATATATATATATATATATATTATTACATCACCGTGATTCATATAGATCATTCGAGCTACAAATGTCCTTTACTATCTAATATCTAACATGATAGAGGGGATTTCATATCGATTCTGATTACGAAAACACTGAGTTCGACGGTGAATTTGTAAGGCCAGAATCGATATAAACTTAAAGCCTCTCTGTTGGCCAACTCGATAACGTCACTAGGCCGTCCTGATTTCGTTCCCGTCCACTGGACGGTGGTTCGATCCCATGAGGGGACGAAATTATTATCAATTAAAAATTCCCCTTCGGTACATATATGAAAATATATCAATTCCGAAGTAGAGCGAATTAGATATTAAAGGACATTTGTAGCTCGAATAATATATATTATATATATATATCAAAATATATCAATTTCGAAGTAGAGCTAATTAGATATTAAAGGACATCTGTAACACTCGAATGATATATATAATATATATATATATATATATATATATATATATGTGTGTGTGTGTGTGTGTATGTTTGAATATATGTGTGCTCGTAATTATATACATTATATATGTATACAAAGATGTAGTTTGTTTAATTTTATTAATTTTTCTCAGTTATAATTCTCTTTCAAGTAAACATTGAAAAGTAATAACTTCTTAATATTATGAAATTATAGCATTTATTCCTGGTATTGCGGTCCAAGTGCGCAACGGTATTTAACGCACACAGCGTAACAGCAATTTCAGCAAATCAGTTTTCAGTCTTGTTTCAAACCACCGAGAAGTTCATGATTTCATGCGAGGTAAACGAGAGTTTTAAAAGAAGAAATGAAGAAGAGCAAATAATGTTCTGGCCCGGTTTTCTTTTTAAGTAACCACCGTGAATCCGTTATAGCAGTTGGCCCCAGCGATTGCATATAGAGGAGAGCGAAGAAGCGCGCTCGCATGACGCGGTGACTTGTTCTGTTAGTACAGCTGTTCCTTTCAACGGCCCACCACAGCTCACGCCTACAATAGATGACCATTTGCCTCCTCCCTCGCCCTGACCAACCACGCCGTGCTTTTCAAACTCGCCTCTCTGAAACCTCCATCCCCCACATTGGTGCTCTACACTAGTACTAGTCCCACGCGTTTGCCAGCACTCTAAGATCGAAACTGAAATATCAGGTTTCTTTCATGAAAACTTGTGAACCAGCCTCATGCATAAGTTCCGATTGTGCTTTGTGATGTGCGAAATGTATCCATTTTCTCTATTTTTCAGGATAATTTCCATAACATGAATGGGTCTTATGCTTTATCCCTCCGTTTTTCTTAAATTTAATGGTGGCATCATATATGTTAGTAAGAGAAACCCTCTGGAGTACGTATCAGTATAGTTCGTAAGAAATGCATCAGTTAAAGGAAGATTTGTGTGTTTAGTAGGATACAGTAAGAACGATTAGACTTAATTTGATTAAACTGGGGTAGCTCTCTTCAATAGGTGACCTTCTTGAGATTATGAGGTTTATAGTAGAAGCCAGTTTGTGGTTAAAGGTCAAAATAAAGATCGGAGACGTGTGGCCTCTTCAGTTCTGCACAACTGGCTTCATATCCGTGGTATCATTTTTATGCTGAAAGTATATGGCACTTATTTACAATTATTACAAAATACCAAATTTTGTATTCAAAGGTCTCCAATTTTCCTGTGATTAAATCCTCTTTGGAACGTACACTCTTGTCATATCCTTTTCAGGTAGACAAATTACTGTAACAGTAATTTCATAATGACTACGTACACTAAATTAGGTGATAAAGTTGGAAGTAAAAGTTTCAGATTTTTGACGGTTGTAATACTTCCCTAGATTGCTACACATTCTAAGGAGTGGCTTCAGAAGGGTATCTACAGACATCCTTTCGATTCCTCACTAAGTCTTTGGGAATGAGGTTGCGAGCTCTACGCCTTTTTTTATTGACACCAGCATAGATTTGTGCCAATGTACAGCTATGTAGATTGGTGGGCAGCGGACTGTGAAGAACAATGCAGTACCTATTCATCTTGAACCTAATTGAACAGCATTCGGCCATGGTGCCTAGTTTGAATGATTGCACCCTTCCCGCTGCCGTATACTATATATGATGTGTGTGTAATGGGTCAGAGATGACAATGACTTGTCCATTTGGCCACCAAGCGTGAGATACTTTAAATTGACTCTGCTATACATATTCGTGTCGAATACTGTTCTGTTCTTAGAAATTAAATCAGTCTGTCTTTACAGAAATGCGCATGTTCTCACGCGCAATAATATAATTTATATGTAATGCATATAGAAATACACACATATGTATATATATATATATATATATATATATATATCTATATATCGTATATATATATATATATTAAGTGTGTAAGCGTGTTGGGACACAGTACACTATTAAGAGAAAGAGCTAGTTGATAATTTGTCAGTCATCATTTTAAACAGGCATGAAAGACATCGACTGATAACAAAGTATCAACTTTCAATCAAGCATCCGCTTTTAATTGTACAAAGTGCTGCAGTGAAGTCCTCGGTAATATTTTTGAAACAAGTGTCAGCCTTAACGTTTTTACTCTTAAAGGAACAGGTCAGATATAAAGATTTGTCATGAAATTTTCACCTTGCGTTTAAAGATCTAATAACACAATAAATAAAAAGTTTTGAATATTTGGTACCAGGTTGAATGAAAGGTGCAGAAACCGAGATTACGATGGCAACGGATTATGACGGTCAGGAAATTGGTTAATGAACAAATAAATTGGTATTTTGTCAGCAACAAGTCTCATACCTTGGTTATTATGAGAATCAAAATATCTTACGGCTCGTTTAAAAAATTATTATTTTTTGAGGGAAGGCTGGAATCTGTATTCTAATTTTGTTACCGGTGATCTCTGGCCGTGTCAGTTCGTTTATCTCTATGTTCTGCTTTTCAACCTCTTGAACCGCTTCAGTGTCGTAGTTAACAAAGATTTCAAATATTTATCAAGTGGTAAACATAGGGAGGGAGTGTGTGGATGTTATGCGATAAAAGTTGCTAATAAATATATTTTAACGTTTTGGAATCCCTTCGGTGATTGGTAAAAACAATTTATTCTTCAGAAGTACATGCGAGGTCTTAGCAAATCCGGTCAGATGTGGAAGGGTTTAATAAACCACACTTTATAGTACAACTGGTCGACCGCACAATTGAATTTCACCAGAAACGTAAGATTGAAAATAACTTTGAGGTCACTAACATCTAATGAAATAAGTATTATAGTGAATAATGTTCTTATTGTTATTTTAGACTGGAATTATTTTGATATTAGTAGTTGTTTACCAGTATGACACATCAACGTCAACACCCAAACCAAACATCGCCATAAATCCCTTTACGATATTTCCTCTGATAAACAAGCGCAGAATTAGCAGTGCAAATTTCCCATTATAACTAATATTGGCCCATTGTTCTGCCGTACAACCAACATCACACGTTTATGAGATCAAACGGCGTTACACTCGGTTATGGCATGTCAGCTGGGTTAATAGTCGCTGTAATTTTTTCCATATTATTTCCAGTCGTATTTCTGTATACCAGCACAATTTTATACACTTAAGGGAAATTCTGATATATTATGTTATACTATAATATATATATATATAATATATATATATACTATATGTATATATATATATTAATAATATTTTAATATATATATATATATATAGATAGATATATCTATATATATATATATAGAGAGAGATATATATATATATATATATATATATATATATATATATATATAACATCACAAATGAGTAAGCTATAAATATTTTTATATATATATATATAGTTTATATATATATTATATATATATATGTGTGTGTGTGTGTGTGTGTCCACATATATAATTAATTACAAATTGTCCA
>NC_087200.1:137589007-137591507 GCF_015104395.2 Macrobrachium nipponense | reverse complement strand
AAAACTCTCCCCTCCTTTCCTCCTTTCTCTCATCGGCGTTCCTTGTCGGCAGCAGTGCGAAAATATCCGTGTTGTAGATGAACGACCTGACTAGTGGAAGTCTACTACTTTAGTACGAAGCTGTATGTTTCGAAGTTGACTGTCATTATGGGTGTATACTCTCTCTCTCTCTCTCTCTCTCTCTCTCTCTCTCTCTGGCGCTAGTGGTGGCCCGCCCTTATCACAAACTGGCAGACCCACCTATAGAACTGGGAGTGAGGATGAATGGTTAGAGCCTTTCAATATTTTTTTTTAAACTCCACAATGCCTTCGTTGACCGAAACGGTAAATCAAGTACCTAGTCGTTGATCGCCTGCCGCGCATGGCAACTGGGGTACAAGAACACGAAAAGAAGTGAGATTCATAACGTACGCGAGTGATCAGTACTTCGTCAGATTACATACCGTCGTGTCATTGAAAACTGAAAGGCAACGACGTGGTATTCCTCACCTCTCCGGTGTGTGACCATTCATAAAATTCAAGACATCCTTTTTCTCTTTCTTTTAGGGCTCCGTTTCGTGTTCCTATTAAATGAACAAATTGGAACATGGGAATGGATATTGGCATTTTGTAACTTGCCTCTTTGTAGGCCGTAGATTTTTAATCTAACTCGGAGGATACGCGTACTCTTTTCCTTGTAACTAAAACAATAAATTCTCTCTCTCTCTCTCTCTCTCTCTCTCTCTCTCTCTCTCTCTCTCTCTCTCTCTCTCTCTCTCTCTCTCCTCTCTCTCCCCTCTTCCTCTTACTATTAATTACCAGAGATAAGATTAGCAAAGGAATGTAAGCTATCAATTACTATTCCCCTTCTTAGAATACAGATGAATCCTTCCAAGCCGTCAAAACTTATCACGTTAATTATTTTGCACGTTGGTTTCGATGTTCGTAGAAAAGCAAAGAGGATGCAGAACAGGGGAAACGTGGATGAAAAGATTGAATCCTGCCAAGAAGGGAAACAACGGAGCTGTTAGCCCCAAATATGAAAGCTATAATTCAGAACAGGAGGGACCAAATAAAGGAAGTATACAGCCTGCGTACTTTGGACGGAAAGAACATCAAAATCAGACTGAAATACAGCTCATTTACGAAGTTCATTTTTTGGTTAAAACTTAGTAAATGACATTCCTATAGTTGTCGGTAATTCTTTGTATACTCTAGGACATGGAGGAAGGGAAGGGTACCGTGCAGGTTTTCAAAAGCTGTCTTTTGTACATTTTTAGGTATTTTTATAAATACAACACTGTTCATTTGTTATCCCTTTTAGTGACATATTCCTATGAATTTTTCATGCTGTCACTAGTGTTAGTAATGGAACAAGTGAATTACGTTCCTTGACTTACATGTTGCTCGATAAAGTAATTTAATGTTGAATGAGAGGTGAACGAGAGAGCAGGTGAAACTTAAAGTTGGACGGCTAAGTGTGAAGAGAAATAAAGATGACCAAGTAGTCAACGTCAACTGAAATCTACAGAAAATGGTTGGTACATATATGTACATATATTTTTTTTTATTAACTATAATTATTGCAGAGAAATTTTGAACGCGGCTGGTAACTGTGACGGTGGAAAATCCATTCATTCAGGTCCTTTTCAGAGTGTCAGCTGATGATATATATTGAGTAGCTTCAAGTTCGGTTCCGTGGATGACTTAAGGCAACGTTATCAGGAATATTATGATTGGATGCATTGCGTGGCTACTTGGCTCTCACATCCAGGAAGGTGATAGTTTCACACGTGAGGGAATCATGATCTTCGTCCTATAATTAAATGATTGCACTGTACGTACTTTGGTGTACGAAACATAAATGTAATTTTCAGATAAAACTCTTGCGAACTTCAGTGCGTCTCTCTCTCTCTCTCTCTCTCTCTCTCTCTCTCCTCTCTCTCTCTCTCTCTCTCTCTCGTTAATAGAAACGAAAGAAGAAATATTACTCAAAGAGTGAGGGAAATAGTAGATATCCCTGTTTGTTTATGCTTTTTTCTATTAGTTTTTATTACATGAAATTTAAATTTCAGAATATACTATATTTAGCTGATTATTGATGAATATTTTTATTCTGAATACATCTCTCTCTCTCTCTCTCTCTCTCTCTCTCTCTCTCTCTCTCTCTCTCTATAGATGTGAACAAAGGCCCCAGACGTACTGTCTCCCCATTTAGCAAAGTCTGTCCTAATCTCAGCAGCGGTTTTTGCTAGCCATTTCCCTCCAAGCGACCCACAAGAAGCGTTGTGGAAATTATGGCAGCGTTTGTCTCTACGGTGGAAGTTTTTCCTACATCACCTTTTATCGTTCGTCATCACCACCAGCATCCTGTTTTGTGCGGACATTAATGCAATTTTGCCGGAGAAAAGCTCAGATAGATGGCGGAATAAAGAAGGGGAGGAGTTTATCAATGGCATTTTTCTTCTTTCCTCTATTTTCCCCAGGATCGTGTTTGGGAGGTTTTTAAGTGAATGGAGGA
>NC_087200.1:137569007-137584007 GCF_015104395.2 Macrobrachium nipponense | reverse complement strand
GTACTTTTATTTCACGTTAGGTCTTATCCTGTAGCTTTTTAACCCATATTGCGAAACCTCTTATCTGGTAGGTTCTTATGCATCCTGATGTTAATCCAATTATTAATTGTTTGCTCCTTAGGTATGGTTTTTTGGTGCAGATGTACTGTAGCATTCAGTTACTAAAGCCTCTCGAATTTGACCTTCAAGAAGTTTTATTGTATTAAACGTAGGTGCATTTTTGTTGCCCTGTAAAGGGGTAGTGCCGTCAGTGCACCTCACTTCGTCCACTCAATTTTCCTTTCATCGCTGAATGACCTCATGGGTCCCAGTGCTTGGCCTTGGGCCTCAGTTTTATATTTATATTTTATAGTTTGTTTGGGCGCCTTTGATATCGGCTTTCCTGAAGCAGTTGGTGAACACTGCAGATATCTGCTCTTCTGTATTTCTTAGCTTTCCTTTGTATTCTTTTTTTTATCGATGGATTAATGACTTATATGGTCTATTTAGTTTCGATGACTGTAATCCAGAGATGTTTAAGTGTATTTATGGATGTCTGAGGGTTTGAATACAATATCTTCAATTTCAGTATTATTTGCAGCACATTTTCGTTTGTAGTCGCTCCCAGGCCTTCCTTACCACCTAAGTCAGTAATAGCTTCATTATTCATACCAACGTTTGCAGTCATATCCCCACCAATACTTCGCTTATTTTTCTATAGATCTGTTACATGTTGCAGTACTACAGTGCAAAATTCATTGCTTATATCTTCCGGGAGTTGTGTTGGTCGTCCATAGCGCGCGCGCTCGCACATACACACACACACATACATATACATATATATATATATATATATAATATATATATATATATATATATATATATATATAGGATTCCAGGCGAAGATATTGAACAGCATTCAGGAGGGTCCAACAAACACATCAAAAGGCCATATATATATATATATATATATATATATATATATATATATATATATATATATATATATATAACCTCAGTAATTGAATATAATATACTGTAGGACAGAGGTGGCCAGACGTCGATTGCTGCCCCTCGTTTGTTCGATCGCGTTCCCCCACAATCCTATATAAACAAACAAAAACACAAGTGCATATATATATATATACTATAATATATAATATATATATATATTACAATATCTATAGTGAGGCAGTTGTACTCATGTTTTATCGTACTGTGGCACTATTTGGATTTTTTTTCCACGTAATGATATGTGATTGTGTAGTATGGGTAGATCGTAAAAGAGTTTCAGCCTTGGGAGTAGATCTCGGAGTCCAAAAGCCTGGCCACCCTTGCTATATGGAAATCTACACGTCGAAATGGAGTAAAACATTGTAAGTGCAAATACTTTAACTAGTAATCGAACCTGTGCCTTATTGAGTGGGACGTACTGTATATAACACTGAACTTAACCAGTAAGCCATTAATAGTTGATAGCTAAGTTGTGAACCTACTTGTTATCCAAGTCCGGCCCAAAAAGGCGTAGGTTCGAATCCTGGTTGGAGCAAGTGCTCCCTTCTGGGACATTTATCGTATCTTTGACATTGATGGGTTGCTTGGGGGCTTGGTATTTGAAAGTTGAAAAATGACTCATCAAAAAGGAATTAAAAACTGATTATATATGCACATGTCTATTTGTTGTTTGTATACGTAAATTATATTCATTTACTCTCACGGTTTACTACTGTTATATCGATGAACGCTTCCAAGAAATGCCATAATAGTATTGGAGGTAAATCCGTCTCCCTTCATTTTCGTTTAAAGGTGGCTAGGGGGCACCGCTCCTTATAGAGGGACGGCCTGAAGAAGAATGTATTGAACGAAGATGGCTCTCTCTCTCTCTCTCTCTCTTCATGCACGCATTTCCCACTGACTCATCACTCTCAGCCGATTTCCGTAGAAGAAGAAGAAGAAGAAGAAGAAAAACACCTAGGATTTCAGAACAGCGGGCTCCGTGCATAATCTCCTCTCGATGAGAGCGTTTTCCATGACAATTTACTTTAGTGGAGAGCACGGACGACTTTTATATGGCCACTGATCTCTCGCTGGGTGTCGTCTTGACTGTATTTCATTCGAATTGGTCCTACACTTGGAGGTCCTACACCTCCCTAGGTCTCACCCACCTCGTCACCGGCCCCCCGCCCTTTCCAAATCCATAATACCTTTAATAGCGGGGATCTGGCAGTTTGTGTGAGATGGGTTTTTCTGGGGATGGGGGAAGTGCTGGGAAAACGAATTTGCTTTTTTTTTTCTTTTCTTTTTTTTATAAGTA
Source organism: Macrobrachium nipponense (assembly GCF_015104395.2). Taxonomy (NCBI): domain Eukaryota; kingdom Metazoa; phylum Arthropoda; class Malacostraca; order Decapoda; family Palaemonidae; genus Macrobrachium; species Macrobrachium nipponense. Next base: position 137,581,714 of record NC_087200.1, on the reverse strand, counting down.
TTCTGATGAAGATGCATTTTTCGGGAATAATACCAAAGGCTGCGAACGTTCATGTCAGACTTCCACATAATCACACGCGCGTGTTTGTAGTGAAGTAGAACATGGCGAACTAAAATGAATTTGCATTTGATTAAGAGCAAGCGAAAGGCCATTTGGTCACTAGCCAGTGTAAGGCAATTAAAAGGGCACCTGACTTATGCCAGCAGCCACATCTGCGGCGCAAATATTCATTTCAATAAAAAAAAAAAGCAAAAAAACAGAAGATTTGTGTGTTCTAACGTTCTAGTGTCTCAGTAGAATATCTTGTATAACCTGCATCTCCGCCCTTCACACTGCATTGCTTTTTCAAGGTCTGTTTATGCCAAATAAGCCTTATTTATTTAATCTTACTTCTGCTTACTATCAGACGGACGGCTGATTCACAAGCCACACTGCTCTAACCGAATCAGTTCTATGAAGTATTTTACTTTCTGAGAAAACCGTGTCATCTCTGTGTAGGTTATCCGTGGTTATGTTATTCCCATGCTGTTGGTATCATTGTCTGTATAGCTCGAAGGAATAGTAGGTAATCTGTCCCCTGTTTCTTTGGGACCTTTCCCTCATCTTGGCATGGCCATGTCTTACCCGCCCCCCCTTCCCCCTGTGCTGGTGAAGTTCTTCTGTCACTTTTCCTACCTATGTTCTGTATATAGAGCTTAGCATTGTGAACCGGCTTATATTCATTGTCTTTATTGTCATTTCATCTTAATAGCCTTGAAGAACAATTTATCAGTTTGCTGCAGACCGTTTCAATGGTCACTACTATGAGATTCAGGCTCTCTGTAACACGGTTTTTTGGACTTTGCTCCTTGTCAAAGCATCGGATGTAGCTGAAAGTTGACATATGTATATTTTACAACCACACACAAATTTTGTCAGCATTATCAATAACCTAAACCCGATAGTTTTTAATTTTTTATAGAGTAAAAATGATCTAGCCGACGCCATGGCCAATGATTACGAGCCAAGAGTCGAACCATTCATTACGTAAGCAAGGTAAATAAACACCTCTTGACTAAATGTTGCCCCCGCCCATCCACCAGACAGAATTCCATCGGCTCTGAAACCCAAAGACTTTATGAATGGCGGGAACGATACATAGATGTGGGTCGGGTATCAGTGCTAGCGTAGTAATACTACTGTAGCAGTAGTGCCGCAACAGTATAGCAGTAATATACATGAATTAAACGTTTAGGCCAACTGCTGGGATCCTTGAGGATCATTTAGCACTTCTTACAACTACTCGAAAAATTAGTTTTTTTTATAGCCAGAAGTTAAATCTTATCCACATGCCCATGTAGCCTTCAGTATTATCCTGAATTATAACGAGGCGAAAGTGGGTGGAGCCTCATGAAGTCACCATTCTGACGATAATTATGGTGAAGGTTTAAAGCCAATATATGGTACCGGCTATCTTTTGTTCAGTGAATAGTAGATAGCCAATAAATAAAAATTGCTTGACATTGGGATATAGCAGTTATCAAATCAAGCTTGTCTACTATGTTTTTGATAATTACCAACTATTCCCTACATCTTGTCAATCTGATTGTGACCTATAAAGTAGACTGTAATTTCTTTGGAAAACTTATTTTGGGAGTTAGACTAATAATCGAAGTGTTTTTGTATTTATTACATATTTTGTAGGTTTGTTCATTATGACAATTATCAGTGGAGAGGTTCCAGAGTTCATAAAGGTGTACTGCTTTGCTTGTATTTAAATTTGTATGTCATTGTTTGCCAGAGGTTTAGCCTTCGTTACGTATAGCCAATCATCCATCGAGGAAAGAGGGAAGAAATGATGTCATAAGTTACGTAACGAGTGCGTTCGAACCTTTTCTCTGAGTAAGTTGGCCCGTCTTCAAAAAAGGTCACTTTTACATTATAAGTACCAAATTTATTCAACCTACGTAGTGCAGAATACACTCAAAATATGTGTTGATATAATATGTATTCTGAATAAACGTTATATTTATGAAATGCCTAGATAAAAAGTTATTGCGAAAAAACCGTTTTACAGAGGCCCTGAATCTCATAGTAGGTCTCTCGTTCATGAAAAAAATAATGGCCATGGAGTGCGAGTACTTGTCACGGCACCTCCATGTTCGGTAGAAGGAGTTTGAGTTGGCATATTTATTCGTGTCATCCTGAGTGCTCGGTTTTCTCGTTTAGTGAGGTATAAACAGTAAAAGCAGCATTTTCTTATGCCACTTGGGGGAAAAAATTAGCTTTCCTGATATTGCCGTAACCATCATTAACGAGAACAGGTGTTTAGGTGTAAATATGTTGGATGTAGCTATACAGCCACTCAAACAGACATTTTATATGTGTACTATGTGATATATATTATATATATATATATATATATATATATATATATATATATATATATATATATGTGTGTGTGTGTGTGTGTGTGTGTGTGTGTGTGTGTGTGTTGTGTGTTTGTGTGTGTACATATTGATATATTTATAAATATTTATGCACATTATGTACAGCCAGCAACAAAACCGGCGTCGCCCCGCCAAGCCTGGCTTGAAGAGATCATGCCCTTCTTGCCCTGAAAGGTGGCCCACGTTCAAACAACCAGTTCATAGTTAGAATGGTTGAATGGGGGGAGGAGGGAAATTACGGTAATCAGGCAAAGTAATGCAATAATGAATTAAATATATTTGGAGAAAGAGATAAGACAAGAGAAGAGAGAGGGTATGAGGAATGGTAATTAAAGAAATGCATACAGTGACCTTCTGCTTTAAGAAATGTTATCGTATATATTTTGGAAAATAATAATTATGAAATCTTATCACATCGTATTGTTGTAAATCGTTATATTTTCTATATAAAAACGCCTTAAAAATTATTGGAATTGACTATTCATATTAATATTATTCAGACGGAAATGTCCTTCTTTTTCTTTATCCTATAGCAGCTGTATTCTCTCTCTCTCTCTCTCTCTCTCTCTCTCTCTCTCTCTCTCTCTCTCTCCATGCACGTTTGACGGCAATGACGCCTCACTGCTGGGGTGTCATCACAGGGCCAAATCATTGCAGAGGGGTTTTGTTTAACCAGCAGTGAGCGCCTTCCCTCTGATCAGTGGCACTGCTCACCATAACAACACTTCTTAGAATTCCTTGAAACAGGTTTCCATTTGTAGTTCGTCTTCCGGAGGATCCCTCAAATAAACATTGACAATTTCACCTTGCACAAAATCGGTTTATTGATGATCTTCGAATAACTTCTTTCTCATTTTGCTTGATCTTCTCTTGTCTCTTAGGAAATCAGAGTTTTTCTGTTTCTATCGATGTTCTTGCTATCATTCCGTTTGACTTCTCTTTGGTTTATCTCGCTTTCCTCCGGCTCCTCTCATTTCCTCCTTCAGGATTCCTTCGTGTATCCAGTCTTCTTTTATTTCTCGTCTCCTTGTATCTCTTCTCTGCAGACCTTCATACATTCTTTTTCTGTTTTCTCTCAGCCCTTCTGTCAGCCCTCCTCCTCCTCTTCAGTATCTACAACTAATGCCATCTGAATTTCTTCTTAGTACCTATAAGAACGTTCTTTTTGACCTCTCGCCTTCCTGGAGCCTCCTGTCCTCTGTCTTTTCTAAGTGAGCAGTTATGCCGTCTTTGGCATTCTCAGGATTCCTTTTTAACTCTTCCAGAAGTATTCCGTCTTGCACCTGCAAAAGTAGCCTATCTCTTCCATCTGCTTCTAAAATTTTTCTTAACTCTCTCTCTCTCTCCCCTTGCGCTTTTAACAGCATGATGCCTCACTGCTGGGGTGTCATCACAGGGCCAAATCATTGCAGAGGGGTTTTGTTTAGCCAGCAATGAGCGCCTTCCCTCTGCTCACTGGCACTGCTCACCAAAAAAAAGTACTATAATTCTTGAAGTTTTGTATCGCTCCAACTCTGAATTTATATATATTCAGTATTTCTGAATATATATAAATTTAGAATTTCCTGACATGGTGTTATATGCATTTCAACTTCTTTTTCAACAATAACTTGTTTGTGGATGGTCCTCTGACAGCTTGTACTGTAGTTCTTGAAGTTTTGTATCGCTCCAACTCTCAATTTATATATATTCAGAATTTCTGAATATATATAAATTTAGAATTTCCTGACATGGTGTTATATGCTTTTCAACTTCTTTTTGAAGAATAACTTGTTTGTGTTGTTTTCACATTTTGGAGGGTTCCATATATGTACCAGACATTTGGTTTCGTCCAAAAACTTGTATTTATTCCTTGTTGTGTTGATGGGCAGACTCTCTCGTGGAGGGTGAGGAAAAGAGCTTGAAGCGGAAGGTTGGTTTGAGAATCTGCCGGAGGCTTCGACTCGTCTCTTCTCGATTTCGAAGTCTTCCTCCTTCCTTGGAGACAGACGGAGACGTGTGTTCGTTCGTTCGTCATCTTCCATGTGTGTCTTGAAGGGCGCTTTCCCGTTGGGATTCTTGAGGACTTGGGAAGCCTTTCATCCTCTTGAGTTCCGCCACCTTAAGTTCACACTGGAGTCGACGCTTTTCCTTCGTGTGGTCTTCCACTTCCTTCAGCAGGCGCTAGAACTTTAGCTCGAGGTCTTTCCTCTCGGATTCGCGCTGCCTCGGTCGCATTATTTTGTTCCTGGATGAGCCTCGCCATCCGCGATGCTTATTCAGTGCTGAGCTGCTGGCTTTCTCCTTCTGTCGTAGGAGTTTCTCAGACCTTTGAAGCTGGCAGTTTGCCTTTGCTAACTGCACAGACAGATCCCTCACATAATGTATCGTTTTTCTGCCCAATTTCCTATGTGTTGTACTTCATCTGGTGATTTTCTTCTGTGGTCTTGAGGATCTTGTTTTCCAGCTGCTGTTTCTCCCTCTATCGTTTTCCTTCTTCAGAAACAACGTTTCAGCCTCGAGCGAGTGGGCCCCCTCTCGCCAGGCCTGCTGCAACACCTCATGAGTGATCTGTCCAACGTCTTCATAGTAGTCGACCTCTGCGGCAACTGACGATTTATTATGTCAAGTTCACCTGCTGGATGGTGTCTCGCAAGGCCTCAATTCTCTCGTCCAGTTCCTTTTCCTGGGGCTCTTCAGCTCCATCATCAGAGTTCTACACCCTCACCAGTGAATAGGCCTCTACAGCAAACAAGATGACTATTCCTGCGCCAGACTTCTCTCAGTAAATCGCGGGACATGTGGATAACAATGTCCGAACAACAGCTGCTGCCGAGGCCAGACATGGCCATATTTTCTTCAAACTGAAATCCATATCTGCAGAGGCCATACCCAGTTCTTACACACACTCCTCTCTCTCTCGATTCTTCATTGAGTTTCTATATCACGAGAGAGATTTCGATTTTTCAAAATATATCAGGAAGTATTTTGAAAGATTTGGATAATGTCTTGGGTCTCTTGGTGTTATAAATTGCTTAAATAATAAATAATCTCTCTCTCTCTCTCTCTCTCTCTTTGCAGTGACAAGCGTAATCTTAAGAGTATTAAGGAATAGAGAGAGATATGGATTGAATTTTAGCGCAGAAAAACAGTGTATTGGTATATATGTGAAATCACTCCGTTTGGACCAGGAAATCTAATGTTTTTACCATAACTTTTTTTCGTGTATAATGTCTTCAATTAAGGATTTTTTTTATTATTCTCTCCATCTGCATATGCATATATGTATATACAAACACAAGCTTATCGGAATATATCTATCTATTATCATTATATCTATATATATATATTATATATATATATATATATATATATATATATATATATATATATCTATATATATTATATATATACACACTTCAACTTATCAGAGAGAGAGAGAGAGTCTGCGGTATTTTTCTTTGAGTTTATCATAATATACAAAGTAGACTATGCCTAAGATTAGAAGAGGATTGATTTAATTTGTAATATTTTTCTAATTCCAGAAAAGGGATGAGTTTGTCATATTATTCTATGTCATGTAAAACTTATAGCAGAAGATATTCACGTACAAACAAGGGTTGAGTTTGTGATATTTTTTAGACATATAATTATAAATATTAAATACCATTTGTCAGTATTACTAAAATATAATAAAAGTCTATTTCAGAATCTTTACTCTCTCTCTTTTGTCCTTCTACAGTTACATCTTTTCAAAAGAAACAGGAAAAATCTGAATATGTTTGGTAACTCATAAGACTTCACTATACCCCCTCCAACCCCCTTAAGGAGTTTCGTAATTTATGGAGGGCTCCTAATTGGTTGCTGCAATATGTGTGATTCACAGTTTGGCATTTTTTATCCCTTCTGCAGTTTCTAACCAAAGTAAGGTAGTAGGTCTTGCTCTTTGTTCTTGTCAGGAAATCTTAAACACAAAATTCACAAAAATCATATCTGAATCTCACATGTCACATTTATGAACGACAGGCTTCCTGCACTGACATGAAGACATTTTTAAGGTATATTTGGGGCTACTCACAGATCTTATAAGAGAAACTATTTGTTTAATTACAGTATAAAGTTAATTACAATATGCAGGAATTCATATTCATACAGTTGTGATTCAGGGGAGAGGACACTGTATGTACTTTACAGAACTAAATCAAGGTATCTGAACCATGACATAAAAGCTATTTGAACATCTTCAAGTACAATTATTATTAGGAGGTACATATATAAAGCAGTGTAATAATCCATAGTTATACGGACCTATAATTCAACGTGCTTATTTACAGTGTACAGTCTAAGGTAGGCTAGGTTGTAAGAATAACTTAACTTTCATAACTAGCCAAGACTTAAGCTGTGGAGAGGGACAAATGAAAACAAGAAACTTTTCCTGAAGGTTGCCAAGTTAGGCTACTATTGCTAGGCTAAGGTTAGGCGATGGTAGGCTACCATTAGTTATTTGATGATCAACTCTGGTAGACTAGCCAGTTGGTAAAGTTTACTTGCAGACCAGCTAGTTTGTTAAGTTCACTTATGGCCCAGCTAGTTGGTTAAATTTACTTGTACATGAGCTAGTTGATTTACATTGAAAGCTGTAATGTTGTATGAATTTGAAGTATTCCTTTATGGTAGAAATGATGATGGTAAAATTGAAGAATACCTTACTACCTGTTGGTGTTCTGGCAGATAAACTTCAGCTGATACATGGGGGTTTAAGAACTTATTGATAACATGGTAAATACTAACAGCATAACACTTCATTAAGACTTAAAACTGCAGCAGGCCAAGGGCCAGGCCTGAAGATACTATGTATACAAAGACTTGAATGCAAGACTAGAAATATAGTCCTAAACTGTAGTAATTTGGATGATAAAATGAAGAATTTAAATTTTATTGCTTATAACAATCATATTTTTAATGAATAAGTCCCATTCTATTTTTTTTTTAATTATTGCTTTTGGTTATAAACTGTGCACTTTACAGTGGCATTTTCGAATGCTATTTGTGAAATAAACTATGGACTTTTTCTTTTGTTTTCTTTGTCACCCATAGTTTTTTTTTTTTTAACCTATCATCAATCAAATGCAGTCACATTTAATGCGTTTTTGAATATGTCAATGGACGGCAATATTCCCGGTGACGATATATGCATATATATATGTAGACATATGTTTATATAAACACACATACACATTATATACTACACACACACACACACAACACACAACACACATATATATATATATATCTATATATATATATTATTTTATCTAATATTAATATAATATAACATATATTTATTTTACGTATGGATTAAGATAGAAAATATGGAGCACTTAGGACTCATCTTAGATAATTGTAAAAAGGATTTTAGTTTTTTCTTTGGAAGGTTGCCATTGAAAACTTGAAAACCCACCTAATAATCTAATTTACATTTATTTACAAGAAACATTGACTGGCTGGGATAAAGGCAAGGCAAATTGGCCACACGTGGTCAGAGCACCGTATAATGTCTGGTCCGCTCCTATCTTTCACAATATGGAAAAGCTGGCCAAAATCAAATACTACTGCTGGTTTCCAAAATTGATAGTATCTAGCAGTAAGGAAGCGCCTGCGTGCGAGGAGACGTAGCACGGACTCAGCAAATCTGGAAATGGGTTCCCAGATTAACACAACACAAAATAAAGACTTCCTTGCACAATTTTACAGTTAATCACTTATATCTAACACACACTGGGGGAGGAACTCTAGTGCTTAAATGAAATATTCAGGTCACAGGGGCAACACGTGCCCCAATGATGGACAAAGGGCATTCTGTAAAGAAGTGATAAAAGGGAGATTTGAAAATGGAAATAGCAAGATTCGTCTTGGAGGAATAGGGCTGGTTGGATTTTGCACTTTCGAGACGTACTTTTAATCCTTAGAGGCTTGAACATGTGCCATGATGTCTGAAGGGGGCCTCCAACCAGCGTAACAAAACAAAAGGCTGACTTCAAGTCAGAGAGAGGGCACATCTGCCCAACTGGAGTAACTAGCGTGGACTGAGACAGGACCAGGGCATATCCAAGCAGCCTGGGATCACACACAGCCTTCAGCATTTTCTGGAAAGATGCAAAAACACAGCCAGCAGATTTGTGGGGAAAGAGGTCTTATGCTAGGAATTCCTAAAGCCCACCACAAAGCCTATATAACCCCTACGACCTGCCTTTCTTACTCTGTACACTAGGTCTAGCCGTTAACGGCTTATTTTCCTCCAGACCGGACATGCCAGTCCCCCCCCAGCCCCAACCCCCCCCCAAGTCATAAGGTGGGGGTAAAATGGCAGCTGCTCTTTTAGCAAATATTAAAAATTACTGATACTGGAAGACGAGGCAATCAAAATCCGTAAAAGCTCCCCCTGTTAAGAAGGCATTCATACCCTTTCGGGCGTGAAGGCCTCGGCTAAATAAGTCTATCGCCTCAACTAAACAGTTCTCCTACTCTAACTGAGATTTTAGAGCAGCAATATGGCTAGCTACAATGCCCTACCTAACTTATAGGTGGAAATGCTAAGTGTACTAATGCCTTGGTACTAAAATTATTAGCCTACCAACTCATTACAATTAATAGAGATTCAATCATTCCTCAGTAATGTGGTATGCCACCACACAGGTTTAGTCGACCTGATTGTTAAAAGAAAATACATAAGATGAGGTAATGATGCGTGAGGGTGATGAGTGATTAGTAGTGTTCCAGGCAGGAAATATAATGAGGTAATTATGACATTTACGTGAGGGTTAGTAATACAAGTTCTAGGGGGTTAGGGAGTTAGTCTACTGGCAGAGATCAGGCTGGGTACCTTCTCTGAGTAGGTGCCAGGATCACTCTGCAAATTAAGGTGACACTGTACCTAGGGTACAGGTGCCAAGGAGAGCATGTGGCTCTTTGGTCAATTAGTGACTTGGCTACGTCCCTTCATCTTCTTCTTCTTCTCATTCCTCCAGGGCCTGGCTACGCCAGTCCTAGGAGTTGACAGAGGCACCGACTCTGGGGAAAGGCCAGAAACGCCGTCAGGAGCAGAGGCAGTGGTAGCCCTAGGGACTACAGGTGAACACCCTACTTCAGCATCTGCAGCAACCGTCGTAGAGGTGGAACCTACTGCAGGGGAGGCCCTCACTTCGGCTGCTGTGCCCGGGAGCCGATGAAATTATTATCAACTAAGAATTGCCCATCAATTAACATATATTACATATAGCTAAGACATGACCGATCTGCCCAGGTCTGAAGACTGTCACCCAATAATTTGAGACACTAAATAATATGTTAATAGTATAACGGTTTTGCAACACCTGCATCCTTTATACCCTACCATCATTATATTAATGCACCGATTCACACATTCACTTCATTTCATTTCACATAATCTATTTTCATCAAGAGTTTCAGAAACAATATAATAAATATAATATAATATGAGAAATATAGCAAATTAAAATACTTTCTATAAGTAGCCAACGCATGGTTGCGAGGAGGGCCGGAGCCCAAGTGGCCCATCACATTCAAATACTGGTAACTCAACTAAGTTATGCCATAAATACAAATCCTGTAGTACTAGAGTAGCATATCCAATAATGTGTTCTTAGCTTAAATTAATTAATAAAGTAATATCTTTGCAAAATTGATGCCTTGGTGACTCACACAACCCACGGCTATAAAACCTGGTGTGTAACATCTTTGTGACTAGATTCGCATATTATTGGTAATACAGGTAATTTTAGTCCAGTCAATCTAGAGCAAAAGTAGATGCAGCCGTAAGCACAAGTTGGCGTAAGAGTAGGGATTTTTACAGGTCTCGTGATCCTTGGCCACATCCAAATAACATGAAACGTTTACCATTATTTAAATAGTGGATCCAGGTGATTTAAGATGGAGGACAGAACGACAGAGGAGAGAGAGAGAGAGAGAGAGAGAGAGAGAATACAGCTGCTTATAGGATAATGAAAAAGAAGGATATTTCCGTCTGAATAAATTAATATGAATAGTCAGTTCCAACAATATTTAAGGCTTTTTTTACATAGAAAATATAATAACGATTTAAAACAATACTATAAGATAAGATTTTGTATTAATTATTTACCAAAAAATACACGATAACATATTTTTAAAGCAGAAGGTCTCAGATTTATCTATAAGATTAATAACTAAAAGGAATAAAAGCGCCCGCGCTCTCTCGTGAACTGTACGCATTTTTTTCGTTACCATTCCTCCTATTCTCTCTCTCTCTCTCTCTCTCTCTCTCTCTCTCTCTCTCTGTGTCTTTGTCCATATATTTGATTCGTTATTGTATTTCTCTGCCTGATTACTGTAATTTCCCTCCTCCTCCCATTCGAACCATTCTATCTAGCTATGTACTGGTTGTTTGAACGAAGGCCACCTTTCAAGGCAAGAAGGGCATGATCTCTCAGAGCCAGGTTTGGTGGGGCGACGCCGGTTTTGTTGCTGGCTGTACATAGATATACACTACATACATATACACACACACACATATGTGTGTGTGTGCGTGTTTACATGAGTGTAACAACATAACGTTTAAACAGTCTGCCATTAGGTCGCGCCTTTTTCTGACCCTAGCAAATTATTTATTGTTGCAGATTCAAAGCGGGAATTCCGGACTCATTGTTTATTTATCGTACGATGTTAATCGCATTGTTTGTTAATGCATAACCAGTTTGCTGCTTTTGTATGATAATGCCGCAATTCAAATTTAAACAATCCCTAACTTTTCCTCATTTACTGTTGGCTTACAGTTACATTTAATAGTAATGTTTTGTGTTTTCTTGAGATATACAAACTTATTTGCGCAATTTTTTCTTCGCTGCAACTCCACCCAAGTAAAAGGAGAAACTTTCGTTCTGAGAGAGAGAGAGAGAGAGAGAGAGAGAATTTCGTTAGCGTTTCACTGCCATTCAACCAGTTGCATGATATGGCGAACAGTAATTGTCCACGAATAGTATCATATTGAGAGGGGAACGCCATGACTCACAGACCTTGAGAATTGGGTAGATCGAAAGCTGTCAATTATCGATTGGAGTTTAAGACTCCGCTGACGACGAGTCACCGTCAGCTGAAAGCGAATTTTGAAGGTCACGCTTTCACGTCACTTTCAGTTCGTGTGTTTTTGCAGTAGAGCGCTTTAACTCAGGAACAGATTTAAATGACAGAGTGAAAGTTTTCTTTGAGTGACTTTTAGTATACAACACACATATTTATGCATATATACACATATATAGAGGTATACGTATTTATATTCACACACATATATATATGAATATAAATACGTATACCTCTATATATGTGTATATATGCATAAATGTGTGTTGTGTGTGTGTGTGTGTGTGTATCATATATATACTAGATATATATATATATAAGAGAGAGAGAGAGAGAATGTTTCAGTATCTGTTTATAACTGTATACGCACGTGCAACAGATGTCCCTATACACCAACCGCGAAAATAGAAAACGTGTAGTGGACGTATTCGAATGGTCGTCCGAAAACCATCTCATTAGTGATTCCCATCCTCTGAAAAAGAACAGATTCGTGTCCTCGACCATGGGATCTTACTCACACTTGAAATGATAATTAAATGACTTCCGAGTCACGACTCAGCCACGCAACTGTGCATTATTTCGTCGGGTGTGATTCTGGATGCGACGGGGAATGTTTAAAGGGAAAGAGGACGAAGGCGTGGCGCCAAGAATTTTAATAAGAAGAAGGGTAACCTTCAGCTGTGCAGAGTTCGGGAATGTGGCGGCGGACGAATTCTGCTTTAATCAGGGCTCACGATTCCTCCCTTGTTGATTATGCATGCATGCACATCTTGCATGAAACGCGAGAGAAAGTATGATGAGTTGTTTATCCTTCATATTTTCGTCAGATTTAATCATTATTTTTCAAAACGGAAATGATTGACTCATAAGAGCCTGAGATTGAACTCTCCGTCATCATCGGCGTCTCGGGAGACTCTGCAAACTGGAGAAGAAAACAAACAGAGGTTTACCATTTTAAAGAAGGCTTCTCCCATAATGGGGGAGGGGCAGTGCAATCAGTGCACCTCACGCGGTGCACTGCAGGCATTACTTAAAGTTCTTTGCAACGTCCCTTCAACCCTTAGTTGCACCCCTTTCAATCCTTTTACTGTACCGTCATTCATATTCTGTTTCCTTCCATCTTACTTCCCACCTTCTCTAACAATTGTTTGATAGTGCATCTGC
>NC_087200.1:137551507-137564007 GCF_015104395.2 Macrobrachium nipponense | reverse complement strand
TTAGCCAGGAAAAACGCTGAACATAGTTAAGGAATGTCGCTTTTATAGATAAACACGTCCTTACTCATTTATTTTAAAAGAAAGATTTAATAAAGATAAATCAGTTACAGTTACGTACAGAACATGAATAACTTAGACATTTTATGTATCATGTGAAATAAAAGTTCTCGCGTGTGGGTTCGGAAGTCACGTAAAGCCTTGTACCGGTTGCTGAATAACACTGGCGTTCCATGCAACGTAAAAACAGCACACAAACAAACAAGAAAGGGAGTTTTTTGTTGCTGACTGACAGGTTTCAGTCTTCGTGAATCATTCGTTTATTGAACTTTGACGAACAAGCACATATTGAATTAAGAATTATTAAGTTTGATATGGATAAAGAAATAACATACGACTTGAAAACTAAACATTCAAGTTCACAGTTATAATTTATGTTGAAAGATACTTTATGTAAAGTGTTAGACTTCTAAATAAATTTAGTTCACATCTCAAGTCTACTTCATGAATTCCTTCAATTAGTGACGCTCACACCAATTTTGACCTCGTCTATAAAATGCCTTCATGTCACATGTAAAGGAATTGATATTTAATGTCATAGGATTATATGCCAGTACATATATAACAGTGGAAACCTGTCAATTGTATTTTACGTAAAGATTAATTCATTTAATCCTATTGGTTATATCCAGTGCATAGAGCAAGGTATTAAATGATTGTAGAGCCTGCAAGGGCAGGGCACACCGACATAGTTCTGTCTTTTCAGAGGCCGATAACGATTTCAGAATACAATTTTTTATGAAGATATTTACAGTTAATATTTTGTTATTACGAAATTGGCTCTTGTTGTCCAAATATGTATAAACAATATTTTTTATTATTTGTATAACGTCGTACATAGGTAAGTAATTATTGTGTTTATATATAGAATCTGTAGAAGCATTATCGGTTAGTGACAATTTGAGCGTTAATATTATTATTATTATTATTATTATTATTATTATTATTATTATTGTTATATTGCCTGTTTGGTTAGTATATATTTTTATATATACACAGCAGAAAGCTTTCGATGGCCTGCACGGTTCTCCTTGACAAGGAGAACCGTGCAGGTCATCGAAAAGTTTCTGCTGTGTATATCTATAAAAAAAAAAATAAGCATACTACTGTGGATTTACTTTCCCATTTTACTGACTCATGTGATTGTGTTTTCTTTATATTATTATTTATTATTATTATTATATGATTATTATTATTATATGATTATTCCATCCAAGAATGACGAACCCTGTTCATATGGAATAAGGCCACAACGGCCATTGACTTGAAACGGAGGCTTCCAAAGAACTTGATGTACATTCGAAAGCATTAACAGGAGGTAAAGGGAAATACAGAAGGAAGAAGAGATCATTTATTAAGAGTGAAAAAAATAACAAATTAGTAAGCAAATAAGCAGATAAATCGATGGTTTCCATTCTAGTAGCCTCATTCAGCATCAATCAGTGACTAGATATCGCTTCTTCCATCTGCCTATAATAACAGTGAGAACTATAGACCATGTGGTTAAAACAGCAGGGCCTTGTACCGCATCTCACCTGAAGGTACTTTTTGAAAAAGATACGGAGGTGGTGTGTTCGATGCCTTTCTGTCGCTTTGATTCTTCTGCCCACGGTTCGAAACTTGGCAGGAATTCTATCTGGCACTGATGCCTCCCTGGTGCCTGGTTTGTCACAGATAAGAAGAACGCACAAAGAAAGAGCTCCCTTCCAGGAGTCTCTCGCAACTTTCAGGTTTTCTTTGAATTTTTCCCTCTCTCTCTCTCTCTCTCTCTCTCTCTCTCTCTCTCTCTCTCTCTCTCTCTCCCTCCTTTTGTGCTTTTATTCATAGAAATGAATTCGCGTACGTATGCTGGACGTCTCTAGTATTCATATATCAAGATAAAAGTTTTTTTCCTCATATATTATATATATATATATATATATATATATATATATATAATATATATATATATATATATATATATATATATCTGATAATGCTTCCTTTCAAATATGTAAATTCTGGTGTGTGTACTGGACGTCTCATCCTCTCATAAAAGGATCTCTCTCTCTCTCTCTCTCTCTCTCTCTCTCTCTCTCTTCCTCTCTCTCTCTCTCTCTCTCTCTCTCTCTCTCTCTCCTTTTTCCTTTTGATAGGCCGAGTGAGATCAAGCAGTGGACCTCGTAATATTAATAGAGAAACAGTGAACCGTCCGTTTTGTAAATCCCTCCGTAAGCGAGAGAAGCCGAGGATCCATTTTCAACGGAATATTATTATAATCATTTTTTTGCTTTCGGAATGATATCTGTGGTCGCGGCTTCGTGCGGGATTTTGGAGGCAACCGCCTCTGTCTATAAAATTCATATTGTATCGCCCAAGAGGTGACCGATTATTTCGTGTGTGGATGAAAGCCTGCTTCGGATTCTCTTCCCTCGGGGGGAAGTATACTCAGCCTGTCTCGTTTGGATTAAATCAAGGGTGTATTTACTTTGATTATTAAACTTAGTCTGCTTTTCCGTGTACTATATCTGTGTTAATATTTTTGTTTACACAAAAACACACACACCACACACACACACATATATATATATATATATATATATATATAATATATAAATATATATATATATATGATGTATATTGTGTGTGTGTACACTCCCTTTTGCATCTTTCTTCCGTCTGCTCAGTCTAAAAAGTAATGGGTTTTCCTCTTCAGTCATATCCGATCTTGAGGACATTTGTGAATAACCGAACCCCAAATCTAGTTATTCCCGATCATTGTTTCCAAGACGATCTTTTATGATTTTCTGTTAATTCAATCTTCTGTCTCTTCTTGTTCTTTTATTTCTTCATTTTCCCTTTGTTCATGTGCGCTGTGAAGGACACCATTCTCGTCAAGCAGGTTCCACAGACCCACATATATTTAGTCAAAGCCAGCAATCTCACGGGTGGATCGTTCACCCTTTCCAAACTAAGTCTTTCTTTTACTTAATACTTCCTGAAAGTTCTCATTTTGCTCCTCCCTTTTTCTGCTGTTATCCCTAGGCATTATCCCCCATTTACGTCTCCATCAAGTATTTGACTCCTGCCGCCGTACTACAAGTATGTCAGCCTAAAACAGTAGAAAGCAGAAATTCTGTTATGTGAACATAAATTGTAATTTACAATAGAAATTCAGTTTGGCGCGCTCCCTGAAACTGGACAAAAGGCTGGACGTTTTCAACGTAGTTATACAAAACTTTTTCCATTTATTTTTTCTAATATCTCGAATACAAAAAAACTAAAGTTTGTCCTTTGCTGGTAACGTTGTGTGTGCATGTTATTTTCAGTGAGCACATAGGGGAGACCCGGGTTGATTGCTACAATTGTACTATCTAACGAAGGAAACTTAAACAAATTTATGCTTTGAAAAGGTTATTATATATGTTATCATATTCATGTAACAAAAAGTTTATATACTTACTTTATCATTCCTGTAACATAATAGAAAATAACAGAAAAAGTTTTTGTATACAACATTTGTTACAGTCCATGGGGTTACAAGATATAATATGAGTCACATCCTTTAAAAACCAAAGGAAATCAGTTAACACTTCATTGTACACAGGTCACATATATATACATAATGAGCAATTTCATTTGTGCAGCTTTCATAGACCTAAACTTTGCATTTGATGCATTGCACCCATTACTCCCCTGAGGTTGTATTTCACTCAACGAGGATAAAGCTGATACAGACGTCTAATGGCGTGAAGAACCTCGGCGCCAACTATTTCTATATGATGAAGATATTGACAGTGTATCAACCTACCCTTGTGTGCAACTAGCCCCGGTCTCCCCTACCACATTGCGTGACAAGAATAGTAATGATAACTTTCCAGATAATTTTTTTCCCCTAAATTTCTTCCTTAGCATAGGTTGCAGACGTTGACATTTGTCTGTTGTAGGCCTTTAAAGTACATATTTCCATATTTCATTGTATTACAGTACTAATAATGTAAAGCTTTCACCAGGTAAAAAAAAACTTGCGTATCTGCGAGCAAGTGTTTTATAATAAAAGTGCGCGTTCCCTTTCCAAATCTCTGTTTTTCCTTCTCAGACTTTTAACTCTTAGCCTTAAGTGACAGACTCTGACGTATGTGCTTGCTGGTGTGAATGTCTTCTCTAATAACAATAACCGAGTGGATCTTGTTTGTCTTCCCTCGAGTGACAGTAGGGGAGACATAATACAGCCACCCACCGCGTACAAACCGGGTGTGCCGTCCCCGGTGTGGCAGGGCAGGGTAGGGGAACGGGAGGGTAAGGGAGACATGCAAACCTGTTTGTCCACCTGGATAGGGGGCAGGGAGGGTGGGGGAGACAGCGGCGCTGGGCTACACGCGCCAACATGCTCGTATTATTATTATATAAATAAATAACCCCCTCATCTGGAAGTCGGAAGTTGCCAACCCCGTGACATCTTGCTGAGCATCGTTTTTTAATGGATCTCGCGCACTTTTCGAATGAGGCCAGAGCGACAAAAAGCGCATTACCATAATTAACCCCCGGCTTGATTACGCCCAGCTTAATTTCATTAAATGATTAGTTTAATTCCAATTATGACGCATATCATTCCGGCGAGGGATTGTACATACAGGCAATCTCGGGTAATAGGGGTCATTTGCATTCGCCTTTTTCCGCGTTGCTGGTCGTAATTCGACCCCCTGTGGAAATGACTGTTTATTTTTCTTTTTTGGGGGGTGGGTGGGGGAGCTGGGGCTGGGGCTCATATATAGCTGGCTGGTGGAATAGGTATTAAGTCAGAGGCGTGGATAAACGTAAGTAATAGTAGTAATGAATAATATAATAATATATATGTTGGCGATTCATAGCTCCGTTGATTAAATTGGCAACGATACCTGAGTAAGTTCCTGAAAACTCTGTAGATATAATTATGTCTGAAAAGTAAAAATAATAATAATTATAATAATAATAATAATGATAATAATGAGGATAATGTAAGGACAACATTAATTTATCGAAATGAAGATAACATAATTATTATTCCGAATAGTGAGAGTCTCAAGAAAGTTGTAGGAAGTTATAGTAATACAAATGACCATCTTATAAATTCTTTATTTGTCCCATAGTGTAAATTGAAGCGAAAATGGAAGAATGAAGGTTACAGCTGTTTTATTACGGGAGTAGTGATATTTTGATTATTTTGGGGGTCTTTTATCCATTTTCTTATATGTAACACACAGCCGATGATCTAAAAGATAAATGTTCATGCTAAAACTGATGGGTAATTAGAAATGACACTGAAATTTGGGCCAGTCCATACTTGTGTGAAGGAAGGTATAGGATCTGTAGTTGACGTTCACTAGAACCATCTATTTTCGGTAGATACTATAATTTATTTCATTTGAGGTGTCCAAATGCATTCATAATACACTTTTGATTGACAGCCTGAGTCCGAAGAGAGAGAAATAAGGAGCTCTCTCTGTCCAAAGGAAATTCGAACCTGTGCGTACTAGAGAGGGTGACAGACATTGCAGTCATCCAGTACAGTACGAAGAAGGGTGAGGAATTCGGAAAGTGAAGAGATCATTTTTGCTATCATAAATACAAATGTTATGTTTATCAGAACCGATAGTAGACGTTGCGTTTTATTGAGGCGTCTGTTCTGTAATTCTGGTTTGACTCGCTACACCTGTGTGGCTATGTCATCCCACATTTACTTCGTGGGAGTCCGTAATGTTCCTAAGAATACACGGGTCACTGAGAGTTTCTTCTTTCTATCGTCCCGGGTTTTCACAATTTTTTATGTTTTTGGTGAAAATGTAAACATTAAATGTCCCTATGTAATTATTTGAACATGAATTTATGGGGATTTTGATGGCGGTGATATATTCTCCGAACGTAGTAGGCTATTCCAACATTTCTTTCTTCGAGAGCCGAAGTTTTTTCACACAACAAAGAATTTGTGGAAGAATTCCGAAGGTACTCCATGTAAGTCGCCTCGTTCGTTGACTCCTGTGATTCAAGTATTTGTTTTCATCTACATGAAAATGGCTTTGCTTCCCAAGCAAATTTATTTACTTTTAAAATTGTATAGCGGAATTGTCTCCAGTATATCAAATGCTATTTTTGTTATACCAGTAATGTTCTCAACATTTTTTTAAATCGTTACTTTCAGAATTGAACGTTTTCTTTCTGCGTCTGTTTCTCCTGGTTCAGTTTAGTAACTTTTTTTATTCACAAGATGCACAGATGTACATACAACGCTTCCAACGTAATTCATTCTCTTTATTCCTTTTCATATATATTCCTCCTATCTTAGGCCTATAACTAGAAAAGCGTATTATGTTACCTGCCTCACTTGCTTTCCAACTTAACAAAAAAGGCTCCGAATTCCGTTATGAAATAACTTTACCAACTCCATAACATCATATTTTAGGTTGCGTTCACATAATGTTTATCTGACTGCGCCTGACTCTTTCTTGCTGAAAAAGTCTGAAAATCAGACTTTTGGTTTTTGAGCCATCTGGAATATTCTAAATACACTGTGCTCAGCATATTCTGGGAACTAGAACAGTATTTAAGACATGCCATATCTTGGTAAAATATGATACGTTAATATTATCTGAATTATGGTTTGACTAGATCATAAGCATAATTTAATATATAGTATATACTTTTATAAATATGTACTTATTATATATGTATATATATATTATTATTGAGAATATTAATATAAATATGCTATCTAATTTTAACTACGTTTATTTATACGTATTATATATACATACATACATACATATGTATATATATAATATATATATCGTATATAGATATATATTATTATATAGTATATAATTTCAATATGAATTATTTTAGGTATGCTTATATTTAGAATATTTGATATTTTAAACTATGTTATCTAATTTTATTTTGAAAATAAGTTGTAAATACATACTTCTATACTATAAATAAATATATATATATATATAATATCTATATATATTATATTATATATATATTATATCTATCAGATAATATTAATTTTCTAATTTAGAATATTTGATATTTTAAAATGTGTTATTCTAATTTTGAAATAAGTTTAAATACATACGTATATATATATATATATATACATACATATATATATCTATATATATATATATATATATATATATATAGTATATATATATATATATATATATATAATTTCAAATATGAACTATTTTAGGTATGCGATTAAATTATAGAATAAGTTATGAATGTGGGAGCGACTTGTATTTTTTTTCTCTGGAGCTATTCCCCTGTTAGTGGAAATGTTTAAAGTGATATATATATATATATATATATATATATATGTATGTATGTATATGTATATTATATGTACAATATATATGTATATATATATATAATATATAATATATATATATATATATACAGAGAGAGAGAGAGAGAAAGAGAGAAGAGAGATGTATGTATGTAGATGAGAGAGAGTGATATGTATGATGTATATGAGTAACCCATATATATGTGCATATATAATTATATACATACATGTATGTGTGTGTCTTTTGAGTATGTGTGTATTTTATAAGTGAGAAGTGCCAATTGATTGGTTATATTATTTTCATGCTGCATTTTATTCTTGTGCATTTAATATGAATTTTCTTGTGTACATTAATCGTCACATTTTTAATCCTTCCTTCTCAGCCAAAACTCCTTTCTATTGTCATTTCACTACACCTACCTAGAGACAAGAGAATTCTCCTGGTATTCTTCGTCCCCATTCTGTTCATCAGTCTTTCTGTGACCATTGTTTCCACGCGACTCTTGTCTTTCTCATTTTTGGGGAGGACTAGAAACCTAACAAATATAGCTTTATCTCTCACCTAATATTACCCAGCACAACAACTCGTTCTGGTTCTCTAAATCTAGTCGGGAACTGATTCAGTCCCACTCTCATGCCTGGCCCATATACGCACACTCACAAGAAGGTTTCTCCTTCCACACTCAGGTTTACCTAAATAACGAATGACGGCAACTGTAAAGATAAAAACAAAACACTTCACACACAACGTGAGTCATAAGGGCCTCATGAAAACTTGGAACCTCGTAACATCTCCTAATGAAGATTTGATGATGCTCCAGAAGCCTTCAGATGAAATGATGTTCGGGAAACGTATGAAGTAAAACAACAAATTTAGTGGAGTATAATATTTTTTTATTGGGGGCAGGGAATGGAAAGTCTATCACTAGCGTACCCAAGACAGTCTATATCGGCCTTCATTGTGCCCATAGCTTAGAAAATGACGGTAATGTAGGAAAGGATCGAGGCTCAGATCCCGTGAAGTTCACATGTCCGAAACTCTAGCCAAGGTGTCTTCATTTTGCATACTTGGGCAATGTCTGGTGTCGTCTGGAAAGTTGCGGTGTTGGACAACATCTTGTTTAAACGTGGATTTTATCATCTTGAAAATCCCACTCCTACTGACGTAAATGATTTATTACTATACATTGCTTTCTTGTGTGAAAAAAACATTTTATGGAGTGTGTGTGTGTGTGTGTGTGTGTGTGTGTGTGAGTAATTGATGATAATTTTTTTCTAATTTTTTGCGGAAGGAAGTACTACATCTATGTATGTTTTGCGTGAAGTGTGGTCAATAAACATAAATACGAAACGCTAAAATACCTGATATAAATTAGGCTTTTGTTTTGACACTAAAGACCGATACACAGAGCTAAACTCTTGTTTGTTTTAAAAGATGTTTGATCAGCCAGCGCTTCACAACAAAAAATCATTATATATTGATTTTATTATTTAGTTGTTTGTATTTTTCACCTATTGTTCAATGTTTTCCTCCTTCTCCTTTTATAGTTTTTCACTTTTTTTCGGTTCTCTATAGTGTGTGATGTTTATTTTGTTGCAAATCTTTATATTTTCATTTCTAGTATATTCGAAATAGATTTTAGGTAACATAAGAATAAAATCCGAGTAATTATGTTAATTTATTTTTGGAGGTATTTCAGATCATCATAAACCTCAAGTCACAGATGGAGGCGCCATTCATCACAAATAAAATTTTTTAAGTTGCCATCGTATTCATTTGGAGTTTTTATTCATTAAATTTCGATTCACAGACAGTTTTCCTGTCGCTTTGGGAATCATTTCGGGCGAAATGTCAGCTTGCCTTAAATTTCGATTCACAGGCAAATTTCTAGACGCAGTTGAAATAATATTCGACAGAAATTTCTACTCGGTCTGCAGTTTCGAGCCGCAGATAGATTTCCTGCCTTCCCGTAAATAATTGTGGGGTGCCATTGGAACACTTACCAATTTGCATTCAATATTAAACCATGGAATATTAATGTGAAGCTCCGCTCCCCCAGTCTGCATGATCCGTAGAAGTTCGTTCAAGCAATAGTAATATTAATATTCAAGGAATCTCGGGAGATTACGTTAAAGGCGCAGTGTGCTTCTGGCTGCCATGGGATATGATAGTTCGGGTTTTATATGTTTGGGTCTGATGCATTTTGTACAAGAGGACTTATCTTCTGGTGGGGGTGACATTACTCATATCATTGTAAAATTATATTTTTTTCAATAATGTTTTGAGGGCAAGGTCTTAAGGGTTTACTGTGCTATTCGATGTGAACCTAAATTTAATTCAAGTGACAGCAAACATTTCAAATTAAGTTTTCTCAAAAAAATTTCTGTTAAAAGAAAATTTTTTCATGCGTCTAACGTCCTGTTCTCTTGGTAATGATGCTTAACCGAACTGTCTTCATTTTTTCAGTTCTCTCGAATATTTTGCCTTTGTGGCACTCAATTTTGCTCTTACCTTTTCCATCAACTTATTGGTTAAAACGAACCTAGATACTTGCAATGAATGAGTATATTTAATACACTGGTAAATAAAGAAAGGAAAATATGCATAGGAACTTATATTTAATCGTCTCTTACATATATATATATGTTTGTGTGTGTATGTATGTATATATGTATATATGTATATATATAATATATATATATATATATATATAATATTATATATATATATATATAAAAAACACACAAAAGATTAAGGCATTTTTAGATTAAAATAAAATGTGATGAATATATTCTATTTTTCTGAAAGAAATTCTATGTTCATTAATGCTAACAGAAATGTTTTGAAATACAGAATTATAGGAAACTCAGTTACTTTTATTTCGTGCAGCACCTGTGTGCAAATGTCACAAATTTTACTATGGTTAATTATAGAGATAACAAATGAAAAGTATTTGCATTCTTCAGAAAGTCCTCTTACTGGTTGGCAACCAAATATCAAAGGGCTATATGTTAGTCATCTGTTTCTCTTACCTGCGAAGGCCAGTTCTATTTTGTATTATCATCAAGAATTATGTCAAGGTTTTAGCGCCTTTCTTCCCTTTGAAAACCAGGTTGAAGTTTGTGGCGCTACTACTAGGCTGCGTGAAAAGCATGTGCTAGTACCATACTATGATATGCTTTCTCGTATGTGCATCGGTTGATTCCAATCTTTCTCTTCGACAGTTGCATTCCCAGAGAGGACAGTAACTTACAGTGATATATGCCTCTTTCCTATCTGCATGAATCTTAAAGACTTAGAGAGCATACGAATTCAGTTTCATAAGCTTTCTGCTGGGAAGAAAGAAAAAAATAAAAAAGCTGGCTAGTGTCTGACAACAGCGGTATTGTCCACTAGGCACCTTTGAATTCCTGTGCCACAGACGTCCTTACGAAGGTGCTGGTCACAAGCTGTTTCTGTCTATTCCGCCCCTCTGTCTGATTTCCTGATAGATAGTAAATGTGAGGCATATTCGTTTTCAACACTTTCTCTTAAAATGTCTCTGCACACATTGGTTTCATAATGGTTTTAAGGGAGCAGTAGCCTAAGTGTGTCTCATTGAACATAGACCAGTCTTTGCTGATAGATAAACCGATATCCAAACCTATAGTATAAGGGCATATTTTATGGATAAGAACTATGAGAAGGGAGGTGGCAGATGAGGGGGGATTTGTGGAAGGCAAAGCACAGGAAAGAAATAAGTGACCGAAACATATTATATGGAATATATATATATATATATATATATATATATAATATATATATATATATATATATATATATATATGTATGGAATATATATATATATATATATATATATATGTTTCGGCAATTAGACACGATTCTTTTAGCCAAAGTTATATACATACATACATACACACACACACACACACACTTCACAAAAATATTTAACTTGTATAAAACTGTTTGTAGAAATAGGAACAATTCAAGTATTTACTTATTTATTTAAATTTAACTAACGTTTCTTTTTTTCAGGTGTCGGTAAGTGGATTTCTGTTAGCTGCAAAATATAAGGTAAACCCATTTAATTTAGTAAAAATTCATTTAACTTTTTAAAAGTTGTTTCAGTATCTTCAGTACTTCGGCAAGTTTTGCTGGAATATGAGTTTTATTAAAACATGCAGCTTGGAAAATCTTGATTACATTCAAGGCGTGGTTTCAGACCCCCCCCCTCCCTCTCTCTCTCTCTCTCTCTCTCTCTCTACTCTCTCTCTCTCTCTCTCTCTCTCTCTATATATATATATATATATATATATACGTATATATATAATATATATAATATATATATAATTTGGTCATATCACATTACCGTGATTCATATAGTACATACGTCGAGCTACAAATGTCCTTCAATATCTAATTCGCTCTACCTCGGAATTAATATATTTTCATATATGTTAACCGAAGGGGAATTTTTTAGTCGATAAGAAATTTGTCGTCAGTGTGGTTTAGGCTTCACTGTGCGTCCTGAATTTGTTGGGTTCGATGGTTCGCGCCCGTGAGCCGACAAATTTCTTATCGACTAAAAAATTCCCCTTCGGTTAACATCTATGAAAATATATTAATTCCGAGGTAGAGCGAATTAGATATTAAAGGACATTTGTAGCTCGATTGTATATATATGTTATTGAATGTATTTCAGCCTTAACTGTGGATGACATTGTTAATGAATCATTCCTCGTTATCTCCGGCATTTTCTCCGTTCATGTTGTTCTTTGGTATCCTTAAGAGCAAGATCTATAGATGCTGACGTCATCCTCAGTTTGTGGCTCGTAGTACGCTTCATTGTTGCTGGCTGATGTTCAGCCATTCGTTAGCTTGTAGTTTGCAGAGGGCGTTAGTGTTAACCAGGGAATATCTGCCTTCACATCTGCGTATTTTGTAGGTGTATTGAATCAGCATCCAGTTTTAGAGAACGACGAACAATATTGGTTCTGTGGACGGCCGGGTGTGTCCCTCTTCGTGTCCTGAAATTCGTCTCTAGAAAGTTTTGGAAGGGGCAGTGTTAGCTTCACCGGTCCTGCTGACGCCCTCAGGAAGTTATGATGAAATAACCAACATTACTGTGTTGAAAGT
>NC_087200.1:137529007-137544007 GCF_015104395.2 Macrobrachium nipponense | reverse complement strand
TAGCGTCCTTTAAGGAACATTCCTTTTAATCGCTAATCTATGCGTAAATTCTATTTTTCAGTTCGCATTATATATATTAGCCAGTATTTATATATTCATTAAATTTTCCCCGTCTGCAAATTTAGTTATGTTTAAGATGAATTTTCTTAGAAGTTGGCATTATGGACAGACAAAGTTCGACCCAAGATATGAGTGAAATGGCCCGATATATTCCAGGGGAGAGAGAGACTCTCACATGACACAGTAGAGGCAATTTGTTGCACATCGAGAAATAAGACCGCAAAGTTAATAATTATAGAAATGACAAAGTTTAATCGAACTCAAAGTTTTCGGAATTGATGTGACATACTTTGAAAACTTAATTCATACAATTAAAGGAAATATGGTTTTGAGACGTAATAGGGAATTACGGTTTTGTCATAAATCATTACAAATTTGAAAGAATGTGGTATATTCATTCCATACTTTTCCCTCTGCATCATGTTTTTTAAAACTTTTTTTTTTGTATGTAGGTGTAATAGACACTTAATCTAGGCACAGAATTAATAGATTTACTCTTTAATCTATGAACGTGAATCAGTGCTTATTTCTAATACTGGTTTTTTTCCTAGTGATTTTGTGCATATCATTAGCCATTGATGCTTATATGTAAAAAGTAAGGCGTTCTGTTCTAATATTTTAATTATACAAAATTTCTAACCTAATTAGAATATAATTTACAAAATTTTCATCCTAATTAGAATATAATTTGCCAAATCTTTTACCTTATTAAAACGTAATTTACTAAATGTTTTACCTAATTGAATTGTAATTTAATTAATTCTTATTATTTTTCATGCCCTCGTATTTATAGGCCAGCCTCTCTCTCTCTCTCTCTCTCTCTCTCTCTCTCTCTCTCTCTCTCTCTTCTCTCTCTCTCCCCTTGAGGTAAATGCTTATGGTTTTGTTGAGCAGCTCAGTCAGTAATGTGCTTGGCGATATATGCGTATACATGCGTGCATGTGTATATTGTGTCATTGCATATTTTGTAATAATCGAATTAGTTATTCTTATAGACTTGAAGGCGAGCTAAGTTAACTTACGTTTGATTGAGATTTTTAATGTTAATCATATACTGTGTTCTGTTCGAGTCCCTTATTTTTAATATCGTCAATTTGTTTTATGTATAAACTGTTTTATTTGTATTTTTAGACGTAGTTAAATTCTACGAGATGCTTCAAAGTGAAAACTTTTTAGAAATTCAATTTACATTTTTTTATTATTATTATTAAAAAAAAGGATATGTTTACTCGTACATTGAGGGCGGAGAAAAGTTTCACTTGATGGAATCATTTGATTTTTTGCTCCTGATGGAATTTTGGCCTGAACACCGAAAACCAATATTTGTTATTGTTATTTGATAGTGGCATTTTGTTTTTCCAATGAACTTTTAATCTTTTTTATTCGTTATAACATTGTCGTTTCCGTGATGTACTCTGCACAGTTTCTCTTCCTCTACCTTTTTCTGTCAATTTCCTCTCTTGCCCTAATTTTTTGCCTCTTATTTTGGTCCATTTCGTGTTTTTGCTCTCTTATTTATGACACATTTGACTTATATTCTCTCTCTCTCTCTCTCTCTCTCTCTCTCTCTCTCTTCTCTCTCTCTCTCTCTCTCTGTTACTTATTTACTTTTGATATTTTTGTGTTTGCTTCACGTATGGTAATGCCTTATTTATATAATGACTTTCAATTTTAATTTAAAATTAGACGTCTAGTAACTTTTTATGTTATTTCATTTCATTCTCATTTATTCCTTATATTTCTTTCTTTTCAGCCCTTTCTTGTTTTCGTACCTTGTCTCGGATATACGTTTCGTCTGATTTTTATTTCATTTTTTTACTTAAAAATCTAGTCTTTTTCTGTTGTCTTTTCCATTTTCATCGTGCCTTTCGTCTTGAAAATTAGGTGCTTTCTTTGTCGAATTCAGGAATACACACTCAAATACATACATTATATGTATATATATATATATATATATATAATATGTGTGTGTGTGTGTGTGTGTGTATGTGTGTGTGTGTGTGTGCAATATATGGATATATATACATTTATAATGTATGCAATTTACATAAGTACACATCCTACCTCCATGTCAATAAACCTAGTCCGCATGTCATCTGTTTTATTCTTACATGCCTTTCCCACCTCCTTCCTATCTCCTGTCCAACTGGTTTGTTTTAAATGTGGTTATATCTACATTTTCCCCCTTTATTCTCAAACTCATTTCCGTGTTAACTTTTACTTGGTCTAAAACGTGACCAGATATACATCTAACTCTTCTCATGATTGCATACATTTTATATATACATAAATACATGTATGTGTGTGTATTATTTATACTAGGAGCCAGCAGGAAAAAATGATAAGCAGCAGTACCTAGCGCTTTCGTGTATTCTTGATACACTTCATCAGGGTACAATATAAAAGAATGAAAAACAGCTCCGAAATATCAAAGGTAAACATAAAAACGAAAGAAGTGAAATATAGAATAACCAAACAGCCTAGTCAAGAAGCAAATGGTCCACAGTCTAGAATCACACTTAAAGGATAAATACTACAAACGGAAATGAAACTACTAAGCAGCCAGTTACATAGTTACGAAGTTGTCAACAATACATTTCGTAAGCCAGTTATCTAGTTTATATTCTCCGTTGCTAATATTAAAAAGACTCCTTGACTTATATTTTATTATGCTAGATTCTATAATGTTTCTTTTAATATCTCTATAAAATAAAATTTCCTTTGAATTTATCCAATTAATTGCATGATTAGAATTGTTCATAGTAGAAAGAGGGCACTCGATGTATTTCCTACACCTACACAATATTTATGTTGATTTAATCTTGATTCCAACAGTATGGTACTTTGACCAATATACTATGTATGATCAGAATGTCTCCATGGAATTTCGTATATGCAGCCTGATAGTGAATGGGGAGAATTCTTTATGAAAATTGTTCTAACAGACTGAGTGTTACTAAAAACAACATTAGCATCGAAAACTTTAACAAATTTGGCAAAAAAAGAAGCTGTTGTGAAAAGGTAAAACAAGCATATTACAATGATCAAAAGCTTGTAGCTACATGGCAAGTGCATAAAATGCTTTCTTAACTTTTCTTAAAGCAACACCAACCAAAAATGTCGGGGACTTCAGTTTGAAAGCAATATCATAAATATTGACACTTTCGTCTTCTAAAAATTCGGGACGACAAATTCTTAATGCTCTTAAAAACATTGAAGAGAATACAGAGAGTTTAACTTTCAAATTGTGATTGGGGTAAAAGTGAATGTAAGAACATAGCTACTTTTGTGGGTTTCCTCAAAACTGAAATCTTAAATCCGTTACCGTGTCTATGCACATTTATATCTAAAAATTATAAAATGAATCTTTTTGTTCCTTGTGATCGTGTATATATATATATATATATAATATATCAGTCAATACAAGGTGAAGGACAATCCTTTATTCCCATTATATGTACTTTTTATTGTCGCGACGTTTCAAGACATAAAAAGTCCCATTATCAAGCTAAAAGAGAGATAAAACAAAGTTTAAAATCACAAACTCGGCATACATATTAAAAGCTTAAAAAGTAACAAATATAAAAAGCAATTTTAAGTACAGAGCTTTAACTGAACTGGAATATGTACAGAAATCGAACTGAACCTACATGTCTTTTGATAGAAGGATAGTTAATGCCACTGTCACTGTAACACCTTACCCAAAACGTCATAGAATTATTATTATTATTATTATTGAAAAGATGGAACCTCTTCATATAGAACAAGCCCACAGGTGCCGCTGCCTTGAAATTCAAGTCTCCAAAGAATATGTTGTTCATTAGAAAGAAGTAAAGTTATTCCCAAGGCAAATGAATTCAGTATTAGTTATTTACTCGCGCCATAATGTTGACGTGCGTGTATGTGTGTGCGTGTGTAAACACATATATACACGAGTATGTGTGTGTGTTTGTATGTTAAGAGGCCAAGCAACGAAGTAGACGAGCAGGTAAGAGGAGCGTACCCTTCCATTACCCTTTCACAAACATTCGCGGCCTCTTGATTTCCTTCATTTTCTCCCTCGGAACTGTTTGTGATTGCAGGTGCCTGCTCCGAAATCTAAACAGCGGAAGCGATTTGCTCCAATGAAAATATTTTCTGGTGTGATGCCTTCACTTCCCCGCTCCGTCTCCTTTTCGTCTTCTTCCAAAGTCCCCAATCATTTTCTTATGACTTCTTTTTGTGTTTCCTTTCCTCTGTCGCCTCATCCTCTCCCTTTCGACCATCATCCAGAAGCCTCTTCATTCAAGTTTAGTTTTATTTCACAAGTTTTTCGTTTCCCTCCGTCCCTTTTTCTTCACCCCTCTTTCCCCGTCTCTCCATTTCTCCTCAAATCCCGTTCGCGTTGATTTGTGAATTACCAGTTCACTACCGTTTGTCCCAGTGTTTAAGTGGTGTTTGCCTGGGAAACTTTATCACCGACTTATAATGAAAGGTAAATGTTAGCTTCGGTTCTGAGTCGGTTTTCTTGGAAGGCCTCCGTTTCCACCTGAGAAGTGTAAATGAATGACTAATGACTTGAAGAATTTCAGGGGTAGGCTAGAATTTGCTTTTTCCTTTCCTTCTTTTATTTGAAAAAAACAAAAGCTCATCATTACTTAATATATCCTACTTGAAGAAGGTCGGAAAAACTTGTCAATATAGGTAACCCATAAGATGGTAAAAATTGTTAATAAGTATCCCACACAATATAATTCTCCAGACGGCAATACGTATAGCAAGATTTCAAAAGGTTCCATGATACATCTTAGTACAAGGCCATAATTTATTATCAAAAGCGTTTCGCACACAAAACACAGTGCATCATCAGTCTGTGAAGAAATAAAAAACAATTACATAATATTAATACATAAAAGGAATTCACAAAAGATATAAAAAAATTAAAGATTAAAATTGACATTAAAAAAACTGTAAGCAAGCGTATTATTTTCAAAATATATATATATATATATATATTATATATAATATATATATATATTATATATATATATATATTTAAAAGAAACAATAAAAAAGATTATTTAGTATAAAATTGGGACCCTTCATTCGAAATATCCCCTATTGAATAAAAAAAGAAAAAGAAAAAAACAGCGTCCTTTGTACGAGATTACTAATATCGTAATTAAAAAAAAAAAGATCCTTTGATATTACGTATGACATGGAAGCACAGAAGGAAAGTCTTCAGTTTAAAAAATGAAAAATACTTTATAGGAAAATCCCATCTTCTTTTAATGTATTAGGTTTAATTGTATTCCACATAGAAAAATGAAAAGTTTTTTTCTCAGAAAATACCCAACATTTTTGTCCTCCAATGAACCTCTTCTTGGAGCGTCTATTGAAGAGGTCCATTGGAGGACGTAACTGTTGGGCATTTTCGAAGGAAATCTCTTTTCATTTTTCTATGTGGAATACCGTTGAGTTAATGTAGCTTCGTGTCTAAGATGATTACAATACTATGTATTAGGTTTGTTCTTGATGTGTTGAAGGTAAATAAAGAGAATTTGTACACTTTCAGAGAATGACACCAGTATTCGGTGTAATGATGAAGTAAGCACTACTAACATTGTCTTCTAACCATCCTGGGTTCAAAGCCCACCTGGGAAGAGAACGCCTTCATTAATTTCCCTGCGGAAATTAGTAATCCAGAGTTGTGGGAAATGAAGAAGTGGTCGTTATGGCTGCCACAATACAATTTTGAATAGTTTTTTGTTCTTGCTGCAGAATGTGTAGAAAGTCAAGAAACGTTGCTCGAATGAGCTTGGTGTTATTATATTGAGGATTTTTATTTTTGAGTGTGGTATACCAATTGAGTTAGATTCCTGCATCAAGGATTAGCATTTGTAGTTGAGTCTTTGTAGTTGAGCAACAAAAGGGGCTCTATGGTCAGCAATAGTAAACTGTGGAAAAATATAGAAGGTGGTGATTAGTATTTTTATTTTTTCCATTAAATCGATTACTTTAACACGAATATGTAAAAGCTGAAACTGCATGGTAAAAAGTTGCTCTTATCTCACGAGGAAATGAGAGTTGGTCCGCTTCGAATTCTATGGAAAAGTATGGAGGATATCCTAAATATAAATACGAATGATTTTTACTGCGGTAATACAAAAAGAATGAATAATATGAACACAATTGAATTCGTGAACGTTTTATTATTTTATTTAGGCCTTTTAGAGTGTTGAGCTCAAAAGTAAAATGTCACCGCCCAGTCATTGAAACAATAAACAGAAGTGAAAGAAAACCCATCGCGGTTCAATGGTTCAATACGACATGCCTGGACGGCTAGCCGAAAAAAGGGAAAAAATAAGGCAACTATAGTTAAAAACCCTAAACGGAAAAAGTGAGAGGCCTTGAAAAGAATAACTACTGAAGCTCATCAAAGCAAAAAGTCGTTTACAAAAAATAAGAAAATATGATTGCGTTGACTTCCTTTCCCGTGGCAGACCCTGAACCATAGATTTCCACTAAGCAGTCATTTTGCATCTTAAAATGATGAACAAGAGGCAAGGAGATGAACCGCTGCCCAGACGTGAGAAAGGGGGTGTATAAAACCGGCTTTTGAGAATAAAGGACATCAACAGACTTCAGAATCGTATCCACCAAAACCAAGTTTGATATGTAGAGAAAGTGATAGGAACCAGATACACCAGCAGAGCTGTGAACATCTCGAAAGGTGCAGTATCTTGTCAGCTAATCATTTTGCTGTTAAGATAAGGTTTTTTGCAGCGTCCCTTCGGCCCCTAGCTGCAACCTCTCTCATCCCTTGTGCTGAATTCACCTCCGTTCATATTCTTTTTCTTCCATCTTACTTTCCACCTTCTCATTACAATTGTTTCATAGTGCAACTGCGAGGGTTTCTCTCGGTTATGCTTTTCAAACAGTTTTACTCTCATTTTCCCTTTCAACACTGAATGACCTCGTCATACCCAGCGTTTAACTTTTGGCCTAAAGTTTATATTCTATTCTATCATTCTGCTGTTAAAGGAAATCCCTCCAGTATTTTGCTCTGTGCTTCAGGGACTTCGTAAAATATATGGACAATGATAAATGTGCGATACCATGAAATTAAAGACCTAAGTGCAGCGTGTGATTGAAGGTTTCAGATGTACAGGTGTTGATCACGTCACCATATAGTGATTACCTCACTACTATAGAGAACCTTTAAATATGTCGATAAATTTCCTCCTCCAAATATTTACCAAGAGAACCGCAGGTCTATGCTCTCGGATCGACATATTTGGAATATATATAGAGACAATTTAAAGAAAACGCACGAAGCATATAAAGTAGTCTTTCCTGGTTATGACCTAAGAACGACATACAATGAAGGGCATGCAGCCAAGCAAATATACCCCTGGCCCTGGCCATTAAGGCCGTATACATTTCAAGTCCTTTTCGACTTCAGATATATAATAATCTATTGGTTAAGGTTAAAAAAAAAAAAAAAGTGTTCTTTCCAAAACGAGCAAATGGCTGCTATGGGCGATAATCCAAGATGGCGGCCGGAAATGGGATATTATGTACTAACTTTAATCCAGACATGCAGGACATAAGGATGAAATAAAATGTCATGTGTATTTTGACTCATTTTGACACATACAAATGATTTTCAAAATAATTATTTATATTATACGGAAATTATTTGGTAATTAAAACAAAACTCATAAGAAATATATGTATTTTGCATCTGTATTGACTAATTCCGTATCTTTAGAAGCAATCCCACCTGACAACTTCCCATAAGCAAAATGATAATGTGCATCACAACATATCCCCATTGAGCCATCAATACACCGAAATCATGGAATCATGTAACATGGAAACATTCCCTCAGTTGTGACTGATAAGAGATTTGTGAAAGTGAGTATTTCATATGTTCATGCACTTAGTTTGAGAGACATTTTTGTAACAGTAATTCAAACACATTACACACGATATGTTTGCATGAACAGCGCATTGAAGTACATGACCCATTGCATCCACACAATGTGAGTATATTGTCAGGGAGCGGTTTCAAACACTTCTGGGAAGAAGAATTCCATTTTAATTCCTCCAATAACTATTGCATGGTTCGAGAGCACAACGTTCCTCATCAAGCAAGGTGAGTGCATTTCGTACCTCATGAAAGGCCATTTTCAAATGCCCCCGTAAAATCCCCCTGTATGACACTTGATGTTCGTGGCAACTCATTCAGGCCTATCACAGAATTTTGATGCAGCTCTACTCTCAGCTGATCAAATAAAGTGGATGTTCGTTTCCTTCTGGTCCCAGCCCACAAACGCACAAGATATTGCTGAGTATGATAAAGTTCTGTCTCAGAGAGAATGGCTGATTATCCAAATCCAGATAGGCATCGTAGTGGCTTGCTTAATATAGCAGAGTGGTTTGTCCCAACCTTGCTGAGAGCGTCATTCCCTGTCAATATATGCACTTTAATTAAAACCCGACAGGTTTCCTCTCTAGTTTTTTGGGAGGGGTGGAAACATTCTTCGCTTTTTTGCCAGCTCCAAACCGAACTCTTAATTCCTGTATTCCACCATATTAAAGACGTTTGATGTACCGCAATAGTAGAACAACAATGTCAGTATCATTGGACATTATAATGGCTCTTATACATCCTTGTTTAACTGCCTATTGTACATGAGGAATGATACATGCAATCAGCCTCCTCCTGCCAATTGTTCAAGATTAGTAGATCAGTAGCAGGTGAGTCACAAACTTTTATTCGTGCTGATACCAACTTTTCATTGACTCTCATTCCACTAAGGACAATATATCTCAGATTTCGTTCTCTTACATGGCAAGCAGTTGTAGATTTTGTTTGTTGAGACTTGAATTCCAGAACCTTTCTAGTTGATGCGGAATGGGCACCAATTCATTCAAAGCAGACAGGTCAACAGAGCTTTCCCTCCTAGACCTACGAGTGCGCTCTCCATCCTTTGTTGAACAGTCAAGGTAGCTGTCAAATATAATGTAGGTCATTGTTGTTTTAGGGCACAGTTTCTTGGCTTTGATAAGCACTTCATTGATTACACCACCAAGGTTTGGAAAGACAGATATTTGGGGAAGCTGGCATACATTAGACATGAAATCAATGAAAACATGTTTGTTGAGAATTGTTTGG
This sequence comes from Macrobrachium nipponense, assembly GCF_015104395.2. Classification (NCBI taxonomy): domain Eukaryota; kingdom Metazoa; phylum Arthropoda; class Malacostraca; order Decapoda; family Palaemonidae; genus Macrobrachium; species Macrobrachium nipponense. Next base: position 137,534,784 of record NC_087200.1, on the reverse strand, counting down.
AGAATATTGATATTCTGAAGTTAGATTTTTTTTCCAGTTCCGTCATAATTGTGCTTTCTCAGGTTTAGTTGTAATATCTTCATCAAAAAGTGGGCTTCTTGTAAGAAGATCATGACTATACACCTGATCTTGAGACATGCCAGGCATAAGTGCAATCTCCACGCCTCTTTGCTGATGCAATTTCACTTCATAGAGTTAGAAGCTCTGCTTATTTGGATCGGCTTTATTAGGAAGGGACTGTGTATCAAGGGATGGCAAGTTTACCTTTGATATAGCCTCGTTGGTTTTTTTGGACTTAATCACATACCTCTCACTTCGGAAATTGATGTAAGCTGCCATTCCATACTCCAGTGCTTTTAGGAGTCTTCCCTTAACTGAGTTTTTCACAACTTGCTTTGTTTACAATATTGTGAAATGGTACTTTTGACGCTGAAATGATGAATGGATTTCCTCGCTCATTGACAAAGTTCAATTGCGTCTTCTCATTCCTATCAAATGTCAATCCATTCCGGCTGAAAGATCATGTTGTACTTATGTTTCCAGATGATTCGTGAGGCGTGCACTTGTGAGGGACTGGAGAAAATTTGTTATTGCAATGATCTCATGAAATAAAAGGCCAAATTCAGCCACAGAGCATTTTAATCCTATCCTACAACTGCAAGTGGCTGTCATACATCCTTTAAGCGCCTCAGCGGCGTGGTTGGTATGGTATTAGCGTTCCACCTCAGTGGTCGCGGGTTCGATTCTCGGCCATTCCATTGAGGAGTGAGAGATGTATATTTCTGGTGATAGAAGTTCACTCTCGACGTGGTTCGGAAGTCACGTAAAGCCGTTGGTCCCGTTGCTGAATAACCACTGGTTCCATGCAACGTAACAGCACCATACATACATCCTTTGAGACATTTGCATGATATAATGTTCAAAAGATCTGTAGGAGCAGTGTCTTTATCTGCAGTGATTGGGGCTAGTCCATTTCCGGTCATCTTCCAACCCCAATCTATAGGTGACAAGTTAGTTCCTAACATTTTCTGAACTTGGAAATAAGTAAGTAGAGAATGAAATGGTCAGCGGCGTCTGCGGGAGGCAAGGAAGCCAAGTTAAATGTACTTTTACTTAGTGATTTGGCAAAACATTGATATCTTAAATCGCCAAGGGATTCACATTCTTTGTTCCTAAACAACCGAAGGATGAAAGATTATCCTTCTTCAGCAATCTTGCAAGATCTGCATGTGGTTTCTGAAACACACTACAAGTTCCTGAAGTTCTTCATGCATTTCACGGAGGTTTATAAATTTTAGTTTCCCTTGTTTTAAAAAGGCACAGGTGGTATCAGCCCCACTAGATGCATGCAAGAAAAGAATGGCATCTTTAATGACTGATCCATACTTCATGGAGGCTTGTGTGTACAGTTTGTTCTCTGTTTTTCCTTTGCCTTGCTTTAGGAAGTTTGTTGTTTTGTGATCCTGCTAAAACGGTCTTGATTACCAGATGGTCTACATCTTGGAGGATTTTTTAATGGCTGTATTAACAATGAGTGGGTCTGCATCTTCATTAGCTTGTTTTACAGTATTATATATCTGAAAATTAGTGTCACACATACTCATTCGTATGCCTGAAACAGTGAAGCCATACCCTCGTTGTAAGAGAAGGTCGATGTGCTCTAATGTTTTTAAAAAGATCTTGTTTAACTAAAGTGCTATATTTGAAAGTTTCATCGAGATAACTACTGCAGATTGTGTGTCTAGTTCATATCTTCTAATGCAGCATCTAAGACAAACCTTGTGGCTGTAAATATCTGCAGCACAAATGTCATTTATACAATTTAACTACGCAACCCTACAATACCCTTCATCTTTGAAATGTGTAGTAGCAATAAAAAATGCTTTAGCAGCATTTTGCTCTCTCATTCGAAATTTCTCTCAAAATTACTTGATTAACATCAATCCTTCCACTACCACCTACAGTGAGGTTCATTAGTTTAGGGTCTTTTTCTCCGACAGAGTTTTTCCCTTGGCCTAACATCACTCGATTTAGCTAGATGTTTCATTTTCAGCTTCACATGAAATTTCTGCATCACTGGTTAAAGCTTTTACATCAGCTTCTATTTGTGTAAGTTTCTTACTGTGTGAGTCTACCACATGAGACACTTGTTGTGATAAAAGTAATATATAGCTTCCTCCTCTGCTGTCTTAAGTCTTTTAGTAAGTCTTTTAGTAGCAATGTCTTTCTTATATCTGCAGCATACTTCATGCTCATACGTCCAGCCTCGGATTGATGTGAGTTTGTTTGTTTTTTGTTTGCGCTTCTGGCAAATAATGCATTTGAAAGCCTCAAATTCATTTGAGGTATTTTTCGTCAACAGTATCCCTTGTTGATGTTCTTGTTGAGAAGGCTACTGGCGTGTACTTTCATCCATTTTAACTCAGTTACTCAGTATACGTGAAACAAATAAAAAGAGGTATGTTAGTGACAATGACAGCTGTTATAGTAGCTACAAAACACAAAATTGTCCACTATTGCAGTCCTCGTAAGACATTGGTAAGTCATAATCTCAGTAGGAAAAGACGAGCGTAGGTTTAAGAGACATCACATTTTATTTGCGACGCGTTTCGTTGTTTCTTCATAACAACATTTTCAAGCCTAAAAGAGACATTACAGTATTTTAATAGCTGTTAAAAGATTATGTAAAAATTGGCTGACAAAGCTGAGTAAAAAAAAAAACACGTATGAGTTCCAGAACATCATCAATTCTTATGAAATACCCGAAGGTGCAGTGCCAGCAAGCTTTGACGTCGCCTCCCTTTTCACAAACGTTCATATCAAGGAAACCATTGATGTAGTTTTAAACTCTATTTACAATAACATTGAACAAGTGAAAAATATTTCAAGAAATGCTTTTAAAACGCTTCTTAACTTATGCATAAACGATAACCACTTTTTATTCGATAATTTGCACTAAAACTATTTGAGGGTTTCGCCATGGGATCTCCACTTTCAGCCTCAATGGCCAACATATTTCTTTGTTTTCATGAAAAAACGATGGTTTTCAGGCTTTTAAGTCACATACAGCGGTTCCATGATTACTTGAACAGTAAACACCCATGTATTCAGTTTACCGTGGAACATAAAGAAAATAATATTCTTAACTTTTTAGATGTAAGCATTACAAAAACTACCGCAAACAACAAGTCGCTCTTAAGTTTTAGCATTTTTAGAAAGTCTACTTTTACCGGTCTTGGAATTAATTTCCAAAGTGCTACTTTCTTTAACTTTAAAATAAATAACATTAGGACTTTAATACATAGAGCATATTCTCTCTGCAGCTCCTGGCAGGCATTTGATTCAGAAATAAAGTTTCTGTTAAACTATTTCAAAATTAATGGCTATCTCAATAACATAATATATAAAGAAATAAAAAAGTTCCTAAATATTTTTCTTAGTATAAATAGCAAAATAGATATACCAAGGGTTGATAAACTAACTATGTATTTTAAATTTCCATATATAAGTGATCCTTGTTCTAAATACGTTACAAGAGAACTAAGAAATATGTTTAAGTATAGCTGTCCCCACATTAACCCCAAGTTAATATTTACCAATACCCATACTATCCAAGCGTTGTTAAACCATAAGGATAAACTACCTTCAGACCTTTTGTCTGGCATCACCTATATTTACAAGTGTGACGCCTGTAGCGCCACCTAGTATATTGGCCAGTCAAAGCGGTCGGTCCGGACAAGATCTTCCGAACATTATGGCATTTCTCCTCATACTGGTTACTTGCTGGCCAAGCCAGCCAGATCACCGATTTTACAGCACATAGAGGAATGTAATACAGGTAGAAGCTTGGAAAATTTTAGTGTACTAGATACTTTTAGAGAAGAGTCATTATTGAGATTCTGTGAGTCGATAGAAATATTTTTAAGGAAATCAGGTCTTAACCTTGAAAATCCATCTTATTCCTTGCTTTGAATATAAATCATTCAGTCATTCATTTGTAGTGTAAACTTTCCATCTCAGTCTTTCCCACCCTTTTGATTTTAGTATATTGTAATTTATTTTAAAGATCTTATCTATTGTATGTTTTAGTATGCTGTTACAATTTATTTTAAAGATTTTAACCATTATCTTATTGTTTCTACTTTTACTCAGCTTTGTCAGCCAATAATTACATAGTCTTTTAACTACTATTAAAATATTGTAATGTCTCTTTTAGGCTTGAAAATGTTGTTATGAAGAAACAACGAAACGTGTCGCAAATAAAATGCGGTGTCTGTTAACCTACGCTCTTCTTTTCCTACTGAGATTGAGATTTCCAAAACATCTGTCTACTTTCATTAGTAAATCAATTATATTGGAGACTTACTGTAAAGTGTTCCAAGGATAAACCTCTGTGTTTGCATGAATAGATCCATGGACTACAAGACCGAATATCAAAGTTGATCACACCAACCTCTGAACGTAAATATCCATTTTATACCCGAAATATGCTTGAGATCAGTGTTGCCAAAATATTCATATATCTGTAACTTCTGCTGAGAAAATTACGTAAGAAATATATTAATCGTGCAGAAATGAGTGGAAACAGGCATATCAATTAGTTTTCTGCTGTGAACGACAGTAGGTACAAAATTTGGTATACAGTATATATCCCATTTCCGGTCGCCATCTTGGATTATCACCCTTTGCGGCCATTTGCCCCAGTTTTGGAAAACACACCTATCATTTTTTTTTAACTTTAACCGATATATTTCTAAGATCTGAAGCCCAGATTAAGGGACCCAGAAAATGTATACGGGCTGAATGGCCAGGGCCTGAACAAGTAGTAAAGACAGCAATTGGCTAAAGAACTGGAGTTGATGACTATCCAAATATGATCGAATACTAAATATGATAAAAATGGGTCATTAAAACTAAAGAAAAGAAGACTTAATAACAGAATATACATACAGGAAAATGCGTGTACATTATGTATTTACAAATTACTGAAATAAATGCCTGGATAATGATCTACCAAATTATTTTCTTTAAAAGTTACGATGTTTCATCAACATAGCATTATTAAAACTAATGAAGAACAACCCCCACCCACATGTTAAACTTCACTGGTTACCATTCAAAGCAAGAGTAAAATATAATATATGTTTTAATGTGCATTGCGATGAAGAGTGAAAAACTGAAATATGCAAGAGAACCCCGACAGAAAGATTCCAGGGAAACGCCGCCATGCAGGGTAGTGCTCGGACTGATATAGAGTAATGGAACCAAAATGCAACGAAGACATTGATAAAAGAACCTCTGCTTACTGCAAGGCGCCCAGACTTTCCAAGAACTCAAAACTAAGACATTCAAACTGAAGCCAGAGCCATCTGTTTGAAATTAGTCATGATACGGAAAAGCCGTTATTCAAGAAAATATATAATGAGGAAAGGACAAATAAATTGGGCCTCCGGATTTGCCAAAAAAATGAACAAGAATAATGATGATAATTACGATGACTCAAACTGTAATGCATTTCCTGATACTTCATTAATGATCGAACAGTAATTTTCAGCCGATGGTTTTATGCAGTGCTCTTAAGGATCGTGCAGTATTTTTAGAAATGGGACTCGCTCTCTCTCTCATATATATATATATATATATGTATATAATTTATAATATATTTAAATGTGTCTATCATGTATTTATATAATATATATATTTATATATGTACCTGTATGTATGTTTATAAAATTGTGTGGGGTTGTAATTATGTTCTGAACGGTTTAGCTCTCTCT
>NC_087200.1:137519007-137524007 GCF_015104395.2 Macrobrachium nipponense | reverse complement strand
GACTCTGTTGCTAACCTGGCTTCTGACGTCACGAGCCTTCCGGTCGTTTTCAGTATATGTTTTTCAGTTTATTAGTTTCCAGTGTTATTCTGTGCCGTTGGCTTTTCCTAATTCATAGAAATATATGATTGTTATTTGGCCATTCACCTTTGTGTTCTTCGATCTCAGTAATCCTGGTAGTTGTAATGCCAGGTAGCTTACAATCGATGAAATCTATCGCCTTTTTCCCTTAGCGGATTTGCCTTCAGAATTGGAAATCCATCCTGTTCTCAGTAAGTCTTTTGGAATGAGGATGCTTTCCTCATTCCTCTTGCCACTCACTTCCGCGATCAACGCAATAAGCTAATCATCAGGTTCATAAACCTGAGGGATTGTACGTATTATTATTATTATTATTATTATTATTATTATTAATTATTATTGAGACTTTCCCTGAGGACAGTAGCGTTGAAAATTATAGCTATTTCCATGGCATTTCATTTGTTAAGAGTCTTGTCTATAGCAGACTCTATACAGAAATGCCGTGGAAACAGCTATTATTATTGATTATTATTATTATTATATTAATTATTATTATTATTATTAATTCCCTTTTATTAATTATTTCGCCAATAACGAATCAAAACTCTTAAGGAAACCAATGGAAAACCCTCAACCTGCCCAGGGGTTCTCCAGACCGTGCTTGAGAGCCCTGCAACAACAGGGATATAAGGAGAAGGACTCGCAACTGGAATTCCTACGGGCTGCTCTAGAAGCAAGAGCCCGTGCTGGCACAAGGCCAGCTTAATCTTAAACAAGAAACAACCACTGGAATTCAATCCCTCAGCAGTCATCGCTGGAAAATGTCCTGTAGATCTGGATGAAACGTTGCTTGTGGAGAGAGAGAGAGAGAGAATTGTTATAAGTAATAATAATCACCAAAATGACTCAACCGAATTTTACCATGCTCTTTGGTGCGTTGCTCGCAGTCTAAGCAACAGAGAGAAAACTGTCATCAGAAAAATAGAGAAGGCTCTCTACAAGATTAATAGGGTCTGAAGCAGTAACCATTTTAACAAAACTTAATTATTATTATTATTATTATTATATTATTATTATTATTATTGTATTATTATTATTATTATTATAAAACAAATTGACTAGTCCCAGTGTGGTTTGAGTAGAGAAAAGCACCCTTGGTATGCTTTGCTCATATTCTCGTTGGGAAAGGCAGGGAAAAGACATCTAATTAAAGTATGTCTTGAATGCAGTATGGATAGGAACATGGATAGTCTTCCATCCCTCTACCCATCACTCGACTGGTGCCGCCACTAGGCTAGACACCCTCCAAGAATTTCCCAAAGAATGCAAAAAGAATAGTAACAATTGATCTCTGTAATCCAGAAGGATTATGGCAATTGAGTGAGTGCTCACACAACGGTGTTTTTTTAGTCCTGCCAGAAGGCTCTTTTCCTTACATGCTAATATCAGCCCCACTCTTCACATTATACTATATTGGCAGAATACCTTTTGTTTTTCAGGATTAATCTTTTTATTCTTCTTTATAAAGTGAAGAAAGTAATTGATATAGCAGTATAGAAATTAAAGGGAATAAATTGAAATGACAATATATAAATTGAAGAGATAACTTGAAATGACAGTATATGAAATGACGGGGGTAACTTGAAATGACAAACCGGTCTTTTGAAATTAGAATTATCATATCCTCTTCAATTACATAAAATTGCTTTTAGTTATTATTATGGAAAGTAAAATCTCGTCATAGTACTTATCACAGATTTAAAAGCCTACGCATATGAAAAGAATATGTGATTAGAAAAAAAAAATAAATAATAATAAATAAAAAAAGACGGCAAAAAAAAGAGCGTGGAATATTTTCGAGAGAAATGTGAGAATTTATTTACCGCGTAATTTGATCTCGATGCCCCTAATGTGATTTCCCACGTCAGGGCTCTCACTGCATCCTTCATAATTAAGTAACTTTGATGTCACCTTGCCGGCGCCTCTCCTTTTTATGCAGATTTTTCTGAGTAATTGGAGCCGATGTTTAATGTCAGGGTTTTTTCCCCCCTCGCTTTTTCTCAGGAAGAAGCCCCAGTGACAGACAGCCTGAGATTGTTTTTTCACCTCCACTTGGAAACCGAAAATGATTTCTCATTTGTGGGGATGATTAATGTGCTGTTCTTCGTGCAACGTCTCATTCTAGGTTTTTAAGGCCTCTCATTTTTGGAGTGTTGATATCCGCTTCATCTGATGTCGGATGGTCAGTTTTTTTTTTTCCGAGAAATGATATACCACTCGTGCTCTTGGATGCGGTTGGGAGATAAGGGTAAACGTATATGAGGGAAATGAAGATATAAAGGGGGGCATGACGTGCAATGACGTGTCGTCCACGATGGCTATCCTAAAATGAGCCTTAACCAAATAAGTTATAATCTCTAAAGCTGAAATAAACAAAACAAGATTCGTTTAAAAAAAAATCAGATTCATGTTAACGCTTTACCCAAGAAGACGAATAACAGGCACTTTTGAGGCGTGATGACAGAAAGAGCCATTTTAATTAATGTTGAGCGTTTTGTGTTTCAAGATTTAGGTACATCATTCTTGGATATGTCAACTGTACCATTTGAAGTTGAAAGAAATAGGCTCTATAGTGCACCTGCATTATTTGAAATTTAGAGTGAATTGACTTCATCTTATGATCATTTCAATTCTTGTGTGTCACAAATCCGAAATACTAAAAGCCCCTAATTAAGTAAACAGTTCCCAGATTCTCAAACAGTCCATGAAAAAGTGGAAAGCAAAATCGAGAAAGAGAGAAGATGGATTTTATCGCTGAGAACATTGAAACAGCCCCAGTTCTGTCTGGCCCATTCAGAAATCCCGTCCGGGTTCATCAATTTCATGTCGGTGACCGCAAGCATACAAGGACGTCGATTTAGGGTTCCTGGATTCGATGACATTGCCCCGTAAATCTTAATAGGTTTCGGTGTCATTGGTATTTTATTATCGCCATGTTATCACTGCCATTTGGGAAAAGAGGGACGCGTTTTTCATAGGTTCTATTTCAGATAACGCCTCCATAAAAATTTAACGATATGACCGGGGCCTCCTCGCCCCGTGATGGTTTGAACAAGCGCCGCAGATGGCGATGGAATCCGACGCTTCTGAAAAGATCAGGAGGCTGCTGACGTTGGTTGCCTTCATTTTGAATAGATTTCTCTTGCGTCGGATTTTGTTTACCCTGGTGACCTGAGTTTTCTCATCTTTACTTCTGCAAAGACTTTTTTTTCTTTCTTTCTTTTCTTTTGTTCTTTTTGAGTTGGGTGGAACATTCAAAGTTCACAGGAAGTCATCCATCGGATACTACACAATTTACACATTTACTACTTCATATTTTTAATATTCATATTTATATGACGATCCTTCGTTTGTGAACTTCGCTTTTGCAACACTATTCCAGTCGGTCGTTTAATGATCAATTTTATATTCATTGAAAAACACGTAACAATGTTCAGTGATCGATCAGAATGATCACATCACAGGAGTTTTTTACTTTATTAATCACTTTGTTCCTGATGTATGTAGTTATATGTGTAGATATATATGTGTACATCGAGCTACAAATGTCCTTTAATATATAATTCCCTCTACCTCGGAATTAATATATTTTCATATATGTTAACCGAAGGGGAATTTTTTAGTCGATAAGAAATTTGTCGGCGTTGTGGTTTCATGCATCATCACTGTGCGTCCTGAATTTGTTGAGTTCGATGGTTCGCACCCGTGAGCCGACAAATTTCTTATCGACTAAAAAATTCCCCTTCGGTTAACATCTATGAAACTATATTAATTCCGAGGTAGAGCGAATTAGATATTAAAGGACATTTGTAGCTCGATATATGTATATGAATCACGGTAATGTGATATGACACACACACACACACACACACACACACACATATATATATATATATATATAGTATATATATATGTGTGTGTGTGATGTGTGTGTGTGTGTGTGCGGTGTGTGTGTGTGAGTGTGTTGTGTGATAAATATGTGCAAAACATAGGTATTCTATACTATTTAAAGGTCGTTCATTTCACAAGTATATATATATATATATATATATATATATATATATATATATATATATATATAATATATATAATAAAAGGAGCCCATAAAAACACCAAAATATAGAGAGAAATGTACTATATTTCAGAGTCTGCTGTCTCCCTCTTCAGGTATATGAATGAGAAAAGTTTACAGAAAAGGTAGTATTTATACCAGAGATTCATCCACAGGTAAGCCAATTTAGGTCACCCTGCTGATAACTCTTCCTTTATCTTCTTAAGCGTTGGTTGAATGAAAATCTTGTCGATCACATCTGAATCCCATACTCCTTTTGAGATGTTCATACCTGCCTCTCTTTTATTAAGCCTATTCCATTATTTGACACTTGTACAGGCAGTTGCTGTTATAAATTATACGTGACAAATTCCAGTTTATTCTAAGGTTATGTTCATTTATATGGTTGAAAATAGCTGAGTTCTGTTGTCTATACCTAACTGACTGTTTGTGTTGTATTAATCTCTGGGGAGGTGATTTTCCTGTAAATCTGATGTAAGATTAGTCACAGTCCTAGCATGGGATTTCGTAAACCCTGGAGTCCTTGGGGGATGTCTTTTGTTGTACGTTAATCAGGGATTTGGCTAAGGTGCTGGGGTAAGTAAATGCAAAAGGGTTAGATTTTCCGAGGGTGTGATTCACCATCTTAATCTCTGAAAGTGAGAACGTTGGTTTTCTATATATGGTAAATTTGTATTCTGTTGTGTCACTGATTATTAAAACATCAAGAAAAGGAACTTTGTTGTCTGTTTCCCATTCAACTGTAAATTTGATGTTGGGCACTAATGCTTTTAATTTTGAAAGTACTTCATTAAAATTTCCTCACCTATTATCCCAAAATGTAAGAATATCATCTACAAATCTCATC
>NC_087200.1:137471507-137514007 GCF_015104395.2 Macrobrachium nipponense | reverse complement strand
ATGCGAGTCTCCATAAAAATCGCAATATTAATATCAAACTAAAGAAAATAAATATGTTCCTGTATGATTGTATGTGGTGACGACGTAATTACTAGAAATTTTCTTGGAAGTTTTGTTGACAAATATGACGACTGAAGATGGCAACTGTGAAAATCTGGGAAGTGGAGATTGAAGTCGTGTGAAATCGTGACAAGCCCGGGGTTCTGTGTTTTCCAAATTGTTTAGCAGCTCGCCACGTATGACGCATGAAATACGTGAAAGTATTTTAAAGTTTCGGTGCAGGAAGGCTTTAGAACAGCAAACTTATATATGGAAAATGATACAGAACCATCAGGATTAGACTTTCAGGCGGAATGTTGTTGCATCATTTTTCGTGCCTTTGTTGAGATGTAGCAGAAAATATGCAGATCATTTAAATAAGTTCTGTGGTCGCTAATCCTTTGAATAATGCGAGCGTTTGTCATTGCTGTGCAAGTTCACACTTCCTGAAACACTATGATTTCCCCCAAATCCCGCCGAAATGAAATATAAATATGCATAAATTTCGGCATTTTGTGAGTTGTACTTTGCTGAATATTTATGTTCACGTCTGTTTATGTGAAGCAGTGTGTTTTTACCTCACAGTTGACTTCCTCCTACTAGATGAAATGAAGCTATATAATGTTGTCCTTTCCAAGTTTAGACGAGACAGCATCATTGCATACTGTGTAATTAAGTGTATTACTGACGATAATGTAGTCATCAGTTATTTCCCTTTTATTGAGCTACTACATGCTACTGTCTAATGCTGCAGCGTAAATGACGCAATAAATGTGCATACCATATCATATAACGAATGCGTCATGGCTGGTAGTCGTCGGCGTTTTGTTTGTGTGAGTGTTCGGCGAGTTTTTCCATGACAAGCGCTGCATGAATATGATTGATCGGAGATCGGCGGGGAAAAATGGAGTAGCCTGATCTCTGTGGTTGGCAGTCATTATTTCGGAATGGCCCTGATAGTCTGCTATGGTATTCCGCTCCAGTGCAACATTGAGGGAGAATAACACTGTGAATGCTATTTTGTGATGTGATAAACAACGCATCCAGGGGAGTGGATGGGGTGGGGGAGGGGGTGTTTATCCGGGAATGGCAGCAGTAGAGGGGTGGATCCATATTGCATGCGAGGTGGGAAGTGAAATGGAAACTTTATATGGCGCACACAGAGTAAATTTCAGGGGACGGCGTTGTTTGGTGGAAATGAAATACTGTTTTGTTTCGTCGTTAAAGGCAGTTTGTCATTAGTATTGTTTCTCAGCTGTGTATCCTCCACTTCATGCATTTCTCATCCTCTCAGCCCTTCCTGTCCGACAGATACTTCGTTAGCAAATCATATGAACAGTTTCCATTTATTAGTTTTATGTATGCTTTCAGTGTTCATACTTCATACACTAGAATTTAAGCATACAAATATACATACACATTTTATTTATGAATATATATGTATATAATGTGCGCATATATAATATATATATATATATATATATATATATATTTATGTGTGTGTGTGTGTGTGTGTGTAATATATATATATATATATATATATATATATATGTGTATATGTAGATATGTATATATATATGTGTGTGTGTGTGTGTGTGTGAGTGAATTTTTATCCCATTACGTAATTCATATACATGCATTAAGCTACAAATCTCCTTTAATATCCAATTCGCTCTACCTCGGAATTAATTCATTTTCATATATGTTAACCGAAGGGTAACTTTTTAGTTGATAATAATTTCGTCCTCTCGTGGATTCGAACCAGCGGTCAGAGGAGAAATCAGGACTTCAGTGAAGTTACCGATTTGGCCAGCAAGTGAGGTACATAAGTTGATCCGGATTCCGACCTCACAAATCACGGTCATTTGATAAAAATTCATAATATGGCTACGTGCAGCAAACGTTCGAGCTAATTAACATGGTAGAGGGGGTGTGATATCAATTCTAATTACAAATACCCGAGTTCAACAGTGATTTGTAAGGTCGGAATCGGTATCAACTTATCTACCTCAATTGTTGGCCGAGTCGATAACTTCCCTGAAGTCCTGATTTCTCCTCTGTCCGCTGGTTCGAATCCACAAGAGGACGAAATTATTATCAACTAAAAAATTCCCCTTGGGTTAACATATATGAAAATATATTAATTTCGAGGTAGAGCGAATTGTATATTAAAGGACATTTGAAGCTTAAGGCATATATATATATATATATATATATATATATATATATATATATATATTAATATATATACATATATATAATATATATATATATATATATGTGTGTGTGTGTGTATAATATATATATATATATATATATTATATATTTATATATATATATATGCGCGCTCACATGTAAGTGTAAACGTTTTAAATTTAAGAAATGTTCTCCAAATATCTCGGTTATTTTGCAAAAAGATTTTTTCTCAAGTACTTAATAGTTTTGTCACATTACGCGAATATATACTTGGTTACTTTGGTAAATCGCTCGTAATTGGTCAAATAGGACTAGTTAATTGAGATGTATTCGGTAGTCATCTTGTTGTAGTCATTAAAGGCAGGAGGGTTACGAACTTGGATGATATGAAGTAATGGCAACAGCTAAATATTGTAGGGAGATTATCGAATATAAAACAGTATGCTAAAAACACTTCATTAAACATACGAGGTAGTATTTTGAGTCTATCAGCATAAATTAATAGTGGAAAATCCATGCTAATGAAAGTGTGAATATATATAATATATACCTGCTTGATTCTTCCTCATCAATATGAGATTGTATCTCACAAGGAGAATTGGCATGTTCTGGAAAACTCTCCTAATAAATATACATATTTTTAAAAAGAGTTACTCTTACATCACTGCATTTTTTCCACCATGTTGGAGACATGTATTTTGAGATATTTATAAGTTTTATTATTATATTATTATTGCAGACTTCTCGCTGAATTTGATAACAAAGTTGATACAACCCTTCCTTATGAGAACATTTAGCAGAGAATTCCCTAGAGGTTGGTTAGTGAAGGGAGGGGGAAGGGAGCTGGGTGGAGGGGGGGGGGGGTGTTTAGGCAAAAGCCCATATTGACCCTCAGTCCTCCACAGGAGACGCCCAAGCCGCCTCCCCAGGGGTAACCGTTCAGCTAAAAATAACTAGAATGTACTTGAATTTATGTATGTTGGTGTACTATGTGTTGTAGAATGTGAAATTTACTTGTCATAGTCAACAGACTGATGGGTTTAAAGCAGCTAAGCAATGAACTCGTTTCTACATAGATCTTATGTAAACTGATTTCCATATATGTTGTTTAATAGAATATGTAGGTTAACACCATCAGAAACCACCCCATGTGGACATGAAACGTCTTAAGTTGAAAAAAAAAAAAAAAAAATAATATATATATATATATATAATATATATATATATATATATAATATATATATATATATATATATATATACAAAACTTTGAAGTTAGTGTTGGATTACACCAGGGGTCAGCAGCATTAAGCCCATTCTTGTTTGTGGTGGTCATGGATGTGTTGAGTGAAGGGATTAGAAATGAAGAGTTGTGGGACTTGTTGTACTCCGATGATGTGGTGATTACTGCCGAAAATGAGGAAGACTTGCGGAGAAGGGTTGGAGAGGGGCAGGAGTCTTTAGAGAGGGGTGGCTTAAAGATGAATGTGAATAAAACAGAGGTTTTGGTGAGCAGTAGGGAAGATAGAGACAGAATAGTAATAAAAGAAAAAAGAGGTTCAATTATGAAACAGACAGAAAAGTTTAAATACTTAAGAGCTACTTTATGCCGAGAGGGAGGATGTGAGGCTGAAGTTGACAGTAGGATAAAAGCTACAGGGGTTAAGTAGAGCGAGGTAGCTGGAATGGTATGTGATAAGAAAATGCCAATCAAGCTAAAAGTCAAGTGATAAGACCAGTGATAATGTATGGAGCAGAAACATTGGCGCGGAGAAGAAAAGAGGAAGTAAAGCTTGAGAGAACAGAGATGAGGTTGCTTAGGTGGATTATTGGAATATCGATGCTTAAGAGATTGGAAAATGATGAAATAAGAAGGGCAGGCTTAGTAAAGATTACAGTGGAGATAAGAGAGTCACGATTGAGGTGATATGAGCATGTGTTGAGGATGGATGATGAGGAGAGATTGAAGAGGGCTTGGGAGGAACCTGTTAGAGGAAGAACATCGAGAGGGAGATAGAGAGTTAGATGGCGAGATAAAGTGAGGGAAGATATGGAGAGAAGAGATCTGGTGGAGGATGATGCCTTTGATAGAAGGCAGTGGAGAAGGCGCAGCAGGCAACTGACCCCTTAATGTAGGGATAACTGTGGGAAAGAAGATATATATATATATATATATATATATATATATATATGTGTGTGTGTGTGGTGTGTGTATGTATTATAATATATATATATATATATATATATATATATATATATATATATATATATTATAAATATATATATATATATATATATATATATATATATATATACACATAGATATAGAGGTGTGCATACACTCATGGGCATAATGTGTATATCATTGCTTTGCATATATATACATGTATACTATCATGTATATGTATGCATTTACACATTGTAATACACACAAACACACACACACACACACATATATATATATATATTATTATATATATATATAGATATATATATATATATATATATATATATATATATGTGTGTGTGTGTATATATATATATATATATATATATATATATATATATGTATATATGCATACATACATAGATACGTAAACTTCACTGAACCGAATACTTAATATTACCAAAAACATTCCCAATCATATGAACCCGACTGACACCTTATGGGAAATATGAGTTGCACGCTCAGGAATTTCTGCCACAGGACACACATCGCGTTCTATCACTTTCGCCGACTTTCTCTCAAATGGCCTTTCTGCGCTTAGCCTCATCGGGGGAGATTCTTCTTATTGTATTCTACTTAATTCATTGTATAAGAATATCCATGTCCATACGATTACGTAGATATATATATATATATATATATATATATATATATATATATATATATATATATCTATATATTATATATAGATATAGATTTATATTAATTTTGCATCTTCATCATTAAGCCTTTTTCCAATAACGGGTAGGCTTCCAGAAATTAATATGAATGATCATTGCCATATAGTTACACTGCTCAACACTTCCACAGCACCAGTCGCGAAAAAGCTTTACCAGTAGTACGTGGAACCTCTGCAAGCACACACTGTGCTAGTCACCCCTCTCTGTCTATGTGTGTGTGTGCGTGTATGTATGTACATTATATATATATATATATATATATATATATATATATATATATATATAGATATATATATATTAGTCACTTTGCACTTAACCGAGTTCTCAAAGTCAGCTGCGTGCAGCCGTACCACTTATAATAATAATAATAATAATAATAATAATAATTTTATATTTTCAGCTCAAGGCCATATACATGGAGTATACAAATAATAGGCAATAATATACAGTCTAAGTACATAAGATAAAACAGATATAGTTTTTCTGTTGATGGCCAAATGGTCAAAGTCGACTGATTACCATGGCATCAAGACCAAAGGCCCAGGTTCGAATTTTTGCCCGGCAGTTCTTTGATTTAAAATGATTCCAATGTATATAACGAATTCGACTTTAAACTATAATTGCGACTTAATATCATATATGTACATCTCATATATGATATATATAATAATTTCTCATTCTTTCTTGTTGGTCATTCGTGTATTCTCACTATTGCTCTTTTTAGAAAATGCAACGAAAATTGCATATGGAATTCTTTTCATCTGACGCCAATTCCACGGCATTGTTATTATTATACTTTTTTTTTTGTGGGGGGGGGGGGGGGGGGTGGGGGGGGGGGGTGGGGGGGGGGGGCGGCGGTTTCGTCTACCACAGTCCTCCAATTCGACTGGGTGGTCATTTATAGTGTAGGGTTCCGGGTTGCTTCCTGCCTCCTTAGGAGTCCATCACTTTTCTTACTATATGCGCCGTTTCTAGGATTACACTCTTCTGCATGAGTCTTGAAGTTACTTCAGCCTCTAGTTTTTCCAGATTCCTTTTCAGGGATCTTGGGATCGTGCCTAGTGTTCCTATGATTATTATTATTATTATTATTATTATTATTATTATTATTATTATTATTTCATGATGACCAAGTTTGTGGAGATAAAATGGAAAATGCCGAAGGATGGGTTAATGGAAGAGAGGCAAAGTCCCGAGTTAAGGCGATTTCAAGTCAGGTCAACTCTGAGCCCATCTCGGGAGCCGCCATCATCCGACCGACGAGTCTCCATCTCTGACGTCACCAAAACCTCCTTTTACCCTCCGTAAAATTGTACGGTATTTTCTTCAGCATGTTATACACATGAGGGGCATTGTTAATATTGCATGTGTCGGTAAAGAAATTGACGTGTACGTTTCCCAGCTTCCAGTTTTCAGCTTTCTGGTTTCTCGATAATATATTATTCATAGCATGTTTGTAAGATTTGATCTCTTAATATACACGGAACACCTTTAGGGTTGAGAATACGGTTATCTCGTAGTTCTCTCCAGTTCAGCAAGGAAATAGTAGATAAGGCTGTGAATGAAAGTACTGGAATCACTGAAAATTTAAGGAAAAGTATAAGAATTACAAAATGTTCAAAGCAAAATATCTCTCGTAGAGAATAGTTCACAGAATGATTCACATATAAGCCTTCCACAATAACATAACAAACCAAAGGTTGTTACACCCGATTACCTATAAAATGTACATCTTTCATATTCTCAGTAAGAATCATTCGTCAAAACGTAAAACAGAAACTCAAACCTTATAATATCTTGCCCCGTATGGGGTAGAGCCGTAAGTGCAACTCATACGGTGCACTGTAGGCAGTACTTCAGGTTCTCTACAGCGTCCTTTGGGCCCCATAGCTGCAATCCCTTTGAATCTTTTTACCGTACCTCCGTTGATATTCTTTATTTTTCAATCTTTCATTGCACCCTCTCCTGACAATTAATTCATAATGCAACTGCGAGGTTTTCCTCCTGTTACGCCTTTCAAACTTCAGCAAAAACCATTTGTGCTACATATGTTGTGTATGCCCATTTGCTATCTGTTTTTCAGTGTTTGCACTTCTCAATTCATTTCTTTTGAAATGCGCTTTGTCTGTAAGAAACATTCTATAGCTTTCAGAGCAAAACATTCATTTCTTTGTAATATTAGAAATGATAAGCGACAATATTACGTCATATGCACAATATTATTAGGGCAATTTGTTTGAGTTCGTAATAATAATAATAATAATAATAGCAAGGACGATAACATCACATGTAGTAAAAGCAGGTTACAGATGCACCTAACACCTGCATTTCTTTCGCTAGGCAGTGTTGTACCGCACTGCCTCGA
Organism: Macrobrachium nipponense; assembly: GCF_015104395.2. Lineage (NCBI taxonomy): Eukaryota > Metazoa > Arthropoda > Malacostraca > Decapoda > Palaemonidae > Macrobrachium > Macrobrachium nipponense. The sequence goes on along the minus strand of NC_087200.1, from coordinate 137,506,501 downwards.
AGAATGCACAATACTCCCAGGCAAGTGCTCCTGCAGTAAGTGCCCAAGATTAACCTTAATTGCGACTTGTCAAGAGAGGAGGTCGAACTCAACCTTTGAAACTGCTGATAGCATGCAGAGAAATATATCATTGCAGTGGCTTCTGTTTTCTCATTGTGTTATTTTGATGAATGATTTGGTTTCAGATGTGTTCCTGGGGTCTTTCTAGACTCAAGGAGGTATATTTATTGCTATTTATTGATTCGGGGATGTCTTCCTTGCGCCTAGGCACCATGGGGCGTCGACAGACAGACCTTTGAGTGCGTGTTAATTTCATTCTTGCATTTAGACTATGGCATCTAAGACTCCTTTATTATTGTGTGTGTATATATATACACACACACACACACACAACACACAATATTATATATATATATATATATATATATATATATATATATTCATTGAATAGAATGGCTTTTTCACTGTTAACCAGCTTTTTTGAAATTGCTTCATATTTTCTCATGATTTTCTTCACTTCATTGTTCAGGTTACTAATGGACACAATGAAGTGAGGAAAATAAATAGAAAATATGAAGCAATTTCAAAAAAAGCTGGTTAACAGTGAAAGCCATTCTATTCAATGAATGCTGTATCCGGTGAAAAAAATTGTTGCCCAAAATAAAAAGTAAATATATATATATATATATATGATATATATATAATATATATATATATATATATATATATATATATATATATATATATATATTATTATATATTATATATCACACACATATATAGGTATATACAATACGTATATTATATGTGTGTGTTTTGTGATTGTGGTATGGAGTTTATTAACACGAGCTATAAAATGTCGAACAATAACTTCCATTTAACGAATGTTACTGATTTTTCTTGTCAACAAAATACATGCTGTACATACCCATTGCTTAATTTCAAGAAAAAGCAATCAGAATCAGTTCTCGGCTTCCATTAGAAGTTCGTAAAACATTACGAAACGATTAGCATTTGCAACTGAAACCTTTTTTCCCCAGTTACCTGATGGGTTGATGTAACAGCAAATTGATAATGAAGTATATTGCCCTTCTTTTCCATATTCGTTTTTTCTGTCATATTACGCTTCCATTACACATAATGAGGGTGTTGTTTTTGTAATGTGGTTTAATTAGCGTAGTTAACACTCTTCTTGAATTTAGACAGAATTTTAAAATTTGGAATGCGCATTAGGCTTACTAAAATGCTGTAATAAATGTTCTCGTAATTAATAAGCTTTTTTCTTTCCAAGTAAACGTATATGACGTGAAGCTGGATTTTGTCTTCTTTTTCCAGTAATACGCTTGATAGGTCAGTCGACTAAATAAATACATATAAATATCGAAAATAATAGGAAATGAGAGAAAGTCCCTATTCCAGCTCTCATACATCGCTGCTTTTTCAGTTCCAAAGTTACCAAAATTAATTATTAAAACGATTTCTTTAATAACCATCTCACAGAAACGTAAACAAACATGTCTGCTTACTAACCAAACTAATTGAGCATGAGTCTCAGGTATATACGTATATATATATATATATATATATATATATATATATATATATATATATGTGTGTGTGTGTGTGTGTGTGTGTGTGTGTGTGTGTGTGTGTGTGTGTGTGTGTGGATTTGAAGCTAAAAAGGGAAAGAAAAACCAAAGCTAAAGGGATAAGGAAAGTTAAACGGTACAAATTAGAGAAGGAGGGGGATAAGAAGAGAAAGTTTAAGAGAAGGGTTTTGGAGGATATTGATATAGGGATTGAAGATGTTCAAGAATGGTGGGCACGAAATGCAGCAGTAATAAGAAGGCATGGAAAGGAGTTGCTAGGAGAGACATCTGGTATCATATGGGAAGAAAAGGAGAGTTGGTGGTAGGATGAAGACATTGAGAAAGTAGTAAAAGATAAGAAGGAGGCAAAGAAAGATGGGAAAGATCACAGTCAGTGGAAGACAGAGATAGGTTCAGAGAGAAAAACAAGGCGGTGAAAAAGGTGGTAGCCAAGCTAAAGCAAAGTCGTGATGATGTGTATAATGAGCTGGGGACAAAGGAAGGATTAAAGAAGATGATCAAGCTATCAAAGGCTAGAAATAAGAGCACCAAAGATATTACACATATCAAACAAATAAAAGATCAAGATGGTGTAGTACTTAGAAAGGAGGAAGACAATGTGAAGAAATGGAAAGAATATTTCGAACATTTGTTAAATGAAGAAAATAATAGACTATTAAGAGAGGATGGGCAAGTGAACATTGGCATGGTAATGAGGTTTTCTAGGCAAGAGGTACTAAATGCACTGAAGAAGATGAAGAATGGGAAGGCAGCTGGACCAGACATGATTCCTGTGGAGGCATGGAAAGCATTAGGAGATGGAGTGGATATACTGTATGATCTTATGATAAAGATCCTTGAACAGGAAAAGATACCAAATGAGTGGCGTGGGAGTATATTGATCCCAATTTTTAAAGGGAATGGCGATGTCCAAGAGTGTGGTAATTATAAGGGCATTAAATTGATGTCCCACACTTTGAAGGTACTGGAAAGGATGATAGTTGCTAGACTGAGAGAAGTGCAAATAGGTAAAGAGCAGGTGGGATTTATGAAGGGAAGGGGAACAACAGATGGTATATTTTGTCTGAGGCAACTAATGGAGAAATTCGGGGAAAGGCAAAGGGACCTACGTATGCTATTCATTGACCTTGAAAAGGCTTATGACCGAGTCCCGAGACAAGAGGTGTGGAGGAGTCTGAGGGAGAGGATGGTGCCAGAGAAGTACGTGCAATTGATACAAGAGATGTACCGGAATGTATTTACCAGAGTGAGGAGCAGTGTTGGGGAGACAGAGGGTTTTGAGGTGAGAGTAGGATTACACCAGGGGTCGGCTCTGAGCCCATTTATCTTTAACATAGTGATGGATGTTATAATAGAGGAAGTAAGGGAGGCAGTACCATGGAACATATTGTATGCGGATGATATTGTTCTGTGCGCAGAGAGCAGGGAAGATCTGGAAATAAAATTGGAATGATGGAGACAAGTACTGGAGGACAGAGGAATGAGAATAAGTAGATCTAAGACAGAATATATGTGTACCACCACTGAAGGGGATGATAGAGAAAGTATTCAGCTTGGTGGAGAGCAAATAAAGAGAGTTGATAAGTTTAAGTATTTGGGATCCTTTTTAACGCTGGGGGAAGTATGGAAGAAGAAGTAAAATATCGGGTACAGGTAGGCTGGAACAACTGGAGAGCGGCCTCTGGAGTTCTTTGTGACAAAAGAGTACCGCTTAGGTTAAAAGGAAAATTTCACAAGACGGTGGTAAGAACAGCAATGCTGTATGGTACGGAAACAGCAAGCATGAGAAAAACAGAACAGAAGATGGATGTGGCAGAAATGAGATGCTTAGGTGGATGTCTGGGGTGACAAGAGAGGATAGGATCAGAAATGACTACATAAGGGGATCGACTAAGGTGGTGGAAGTATCAAAGAAAGTGCAAGGAGGGAGGCTGAGATGGTATGGACACCTGTTGAGGAGAGATGAGGACCACGCTGGGAGACATACTATGGGGATGGAGGTTCAAGGAAGAAGAAGAGGGAGACCAAGAAAGAGATGGAAGGACTGTGTGAGAGGAGACTTACATGAAAAGGGAATTGATGAGGCAGAAGCGCAGGATAGAAATAGATGGAAACGGCTCATTCGAAACAGCGACCCCATATAAAAATGGGAACCAGCTGGGAAGAAGAAGATATATATATATATATATATATATATATATATATATATATATATATATATATATATCTATATACATACATACATGTGTGTGTTAAGATGTTCAAAATAACATTAACATTTAACAGCTCACTGCATGCTCTGGTTTAGTTCAATATATTAAGAGAGTTAATACAGTAAAATGTAGATAAGGGATTTTCGGTCGTGCAAGTGGCTTTAAGGATATTTGAAAGCGCACTCAAGAATTACTGTCTGTTGCGTTATTAGGGTTTTGATGCCACACTAATCTAGAAATTTTATCTTTTCTCTGGACACTGTGATAGATAGTACAGCTCTTTGAGCTCTCTGATAATAATAATTCTCTCTCTCTCTCTCTCTCTCTCTCTCTCTCTCTCTCTCTCTCTCTCTCTCTCTCTCTCTCTCTCTCGTTTCATTTTTCAAATAGACGGGAAAACGTTTACTAATCAATTTTCTCTGTTCATGAAGTCAGGACCAAAATAAATTGTGTTTTTAGGACCGTCCTGTTGGCAGCAATAACCTTGATAGTAACGAGGCTCAGTGACGTAAATATCAGTCAGTCAAAGCAATGGTGGACCTTTAAGGCTTCGTGTTGATTTGTTTATGTGGGGGTCAGTCTTTTGTTTTCTCCAAATTGTTTTCCAAAGGTGGCTACGCCTGACCTGTGTTTGGTTCTGTTTGGACGTTCACGTAACTATTACTCCGGGATAATTGGCTGCGTTTTTGCTACCGTTTCTTACCACTCAAAAAATGACTACAATTTTATACGGCATTATAAACTTTGTGGCGTCGGAAATTTTAAGATATTGTACTTTTTTGTGTAAGTGAAGAAAATGTCAAGAGAAAAGTGAGGCTTAGTTATGAAGGAAGTGATAGACAGACCTCTCTGCGTCCTGAAAGAAGGCTGGCTATCATGAGATGGTGGAAGACAGAAGAATCAATGGATTTCCAAAGTGTGGACATGAGAAAGAATGAAACCTCGTCATTGCTCAGTCCAGCTTGGGGAGTACCTATTTCCTCAGTAATAATTGATTGGGCGGAGATGGTCGGGCGAGCTTTACAGGCCCCACCAATGTATTTCCGATCAGTGTCCCCAGTTGCTTGATCGGGCTGCAGGTGAAGGCCCGTTGATGAACAACATCCGTCTCCGCATAATCACTCTTGAAGGACACCTCGGGTTTCCTTTGCTTTGGATTTGCTGCTCTTTTGTGAATTGTTTTCTACTTTGTCAGTTGTCTTGTTGGGGAAATTATTTTCCATTCTCGGAGATACTTTGTTATGTTGTTGAAGTTTCTTATATTTCTTTTAGATAATCTATTTCTTAATATTTTTGGTTATGCTTCCCACCGAAAACCTTGCAATGTGAAGAGAAAATAAGACAGAAAGAAAAATAGATGGGAGTGGAGGCGTGAGGGAAGAGTCGTCGTTCTCCAACCATTCGGGGCTCGAGTCCACCAGGTGACAGATCGCTGATAGTTTAGAAATTCCCTTTTGGTGTTTATTCCTGAGGTTAGCGAATATGATGTTAAACGACATTTATAGCTTAAAGTTTGTGAATTTAAAAAATGTCATGGATGGTGCATGTGGCAAATTATATATATATATATTTATATATATATATATATATATATATATATATATATATATATATATATGTATGTGTGTGTGTGTGTGTTGTGTGTGTGTGTGTGTGTGGTATATATATATATATATATATATATATATATATATATATATATATATATATTTATGTATGGTGTGTTGTATGTATGTATGTATGTGTATAATATATATATATATATATATATATATATATATATATATATATGTGTGTGTGTGTGTGTGTGTGTGTGTGTGTGTATAAAGACAAATTCCACGAAGGAAAGAGAATCAACGGAGCTCTGCAAGGCCTTTCGACCTCAGACTGCTAAGTAAAGGTTAAGAATTCAAAAGGCCTGGCAGAACTCAGTCGTATCTCTTTCCTTAGTAAAATTTATCTCTATTTATTTATTCATTCATCACCTTCCATTTTTTCGTTATTCAGTTATTCATGCACACACATATATACATACATATATAATGTATTATCAGATATTAAGCCACAAAAGCCCCCATAATATCGACTCCGCCTTGGAGCCAGTTTACACCCGAAAGGAATGAGATATGAGATGTATCTCCTGGCCAGGATAGGTTCGAATCTTTTCCAGCCTGATGAACATATCCTGTCCAATACCATTTAGGTGAAATTTGTTTTCCAAGGTAAAGTGAATTCGATATTAGCAGGTAATTGTTGCCTACTGTATTTGAAAGCGTGAAAAGCCACGTGTGAATATGTATGTGTATGTATATATGTCTGTACATGCGTGTCGCATTGCTTAGTTGCTGATATTGGCTCAGGTTTCTACTCACATTGTTTAAACCAAAGTAAGTTCGAATCCCAGCTAGGAATGGATTTCTTCATTCATTTCATTTCAGACTCCTTGTCAGTCCTTTTCATGGGAAAACGTCTTCAGAAATAATGAGAAATATGTAACAGGATGTCATTTTGAGTGTCACATTCTGTAGAATTGTTGACTGTTACCAGTAGACTTGAGCATCGCCTGTAAATGTGTGACCAATAAATTTGAGAATTCGAAATAGAACGTGGTATTGGTTAGGGTGAGATTGCTGGGTAGAAGACTCCATTTCCCGATAAAAGTCCCTCACCGTTTCGTTTTCCTTTGCCCAAGGAATATTAAAAGCTGCCAAGTAGACAGGCGATGTAGCGCCAAGTGATATTGACAGGCGAGTGGGAATTGGGATGTATTCATTTTTCCCCCGTTTGACGTCTGGGGCTAATGAAGTTTCGTTTGTATTCATTAAGAAACGCCGAAAACGGCCCGTCAAGTATTGACGGCGGGGGGGTTTGGGGGGGGGGGGGGGCCTGGGGGGGGGGCCTTGGGGCGGGTTGGATGGACTGGACTGTGGTCGGAGCTCCGTGGGAATAGGGGGTGTTTTGTAGTTAATAGGAAACCCTCCCCTTTTTTTTTTTATGTAACGTTTGTTTTTATGAGTTTCACCGTTGCTGAACTGCCACTGTTCCTGTCTTCCAATGTCAGTTCGACAAACAGATTAAAAAGCTAAAAGAGAACATCCTTTTAACCCGATTTGATGCTCTATCGAACAAAGTGAAACAAATGCAGTGACGTTTATTCCCTTGCGGACGAAACAAACGAACAGAGTTTCATTTATTTCCTTCAGAACAAATCAAACCCACGCAATGACCACCAGAACCAGTCCTACCTTCTCTTCAATTAAGGTATAACTCGAATGGAATAACTGAAATAGAATATTGATGAGAGAACAAAGCTTCTCCTTTTTTTCATTTTTCAATTGATCGAAGAGAAAAAACGAAGTCGCATTTTAATTCCCCCAACCGCTGTAATAAAAAAAAAAGAGAAATAAAAACAAAAACAAAAAAACCTGCCTTTCACTTGAAGCCGAACCTCTCTTTCCCCTTTGACGCAAAGTGTGGAGGGTGAGCGCCAAGTGGAATCGGGAGAGGGGAAACCTCTAAGAGGGGAAATAGAGGCTGTTTGGCCCAATGGGAGCCTGCGAATGGACCCGACAGACAGTGACAGTCAGCGAGCGGCGGCGCCTCACCACCGCCCCCGCCCCCCGCCCCCGCGCCCCCCGACGGAGAATAATGATGAACAAAGAGGAAGCATTTACCCAATACCGAGCGACACTTATGCTGCAGAGACGTTGATAGGAAACATATCTGGTTGTCTATCAGTGATTGGAATAATAATGTGGAATAATGTATTAATTTAGGTGTATTCCTTTGTTTATTTGTTGAATGATGTTTCTTACTGTACGTTTTGAATTGTTTCAAAGTGGAAATGGTTTTTTAATGTTCCTATCTCATGTTGTTAAAGATGAAATGGTGTTTTTGAGAGTCCATTTCTATTTCATATCACTTTTGTCCTATGAGTTTTTATAAGATAGAATATTGGATTACAAAAACGATGTATCTCTGTTGTTGCCTACTGCGCCGTAAGATAATGAAACGCTTCACGCAAAAAGAAATAGCATCTTTGTTCCGTAAGTCATCGCTCGCCACACAATCATGACACATTCGAAAGACGTAGCTCAAACATTTTAGAAAGTCAATTGAAGGAAAAAGAAGACAGTGGTAACTGAGGAAATAAAGCAAGTGCCGGTTTTTATTACGACAATGCGAAGAAGAGAAAGACAGCGCGGTTGCAGGGAAAACAGAGTATTTATTTTCTCTTTCACTCTCTTTTTTCATAATGATAGCAGAGAGAGAGAGAGAGAGAGAGAGAGAGAGGTAAACTGCGTGTTTTATGTAAAACTAGATGTCCCGTATTCTCTCCTCTCTCTCTCCTCTCTCTCTCTCTCTCTCTCTCTCTCTCTCTTCTTTCTGGTGCTGACTCATAACGGCGTAGAAGCGCAAGCAGGGGCTGAACTAGACCAGACCTGCGTCTACCTGAAAAACAAAGGGACCGAATGATTATGTGATGATGGCTGTGATGATTTCCGCTTATGCATTTGAAACAGTCGCCCAGGAATGCGGCGTTGGTGTAGGCTAGTGGGAAAATAGGTTACTGGTCTCTCTCTCTCTCTCCTCTCTCTCTCTCTCTCTCCGTTGTTTGTCTTGACAAAGGAACCCGGCTTCGATCACCTGACTGGCCGAGGAAGGAGTGACGTTGGTGCGTTTCTGTGAGGACAAAAATAAAAAAAAAGTGCAGTATTCTCATGTGCTAACCGAAGCAGTAAAATAGGTACGTGGTTGTTAGTCGACAGTTGTGTGTGGGTGGGTTGGTTTTGGCATGAGAAAGTGGAGATTACAGTTTCTGTTTCGCTCTGAATATCAAAAATCCCACGTTCGATCCCCCGAGTCGGGTGGGAGATGGTTATGCTATGAACAAGTGCCCTAAAAAAAACAGTTTACCTCTGCAATCCAGACAGTGAATTATGTACTAGGTTATATTAACCATGTTGCTGGTTGGTGACACCTTGTGGGAAAAGAGACCACGTCTCTCTCTCTACCCTATAGGGGGGAATAGTGCCGTCAGTGCACCTCATTCGGTGCAAAGTAGGCATTACATAATGTTCTTTGCAGCGTCCCTTCGGCCCCTAGCTGTAACTCCTTTCATTCGTTTTACTGTACCTCCGTTCATATTTTGTTACTTCCATCTTACTGACCACCCTCTCCTAACAATTGTTTCATGGTGCAACTACGAGGTTTTCCTCTTGTTACACCTGTCAAACCTCTTACTGTCAATTTCCGTTTCACCGCTGAATGGCCTTAGTTGCCCCAGTGCTTGGCATAATGCCAAAAATCTGTATAAATCAAAATCTCTCTCTCTCTCTCTCTCTCTCTCTCTAAAATGAACGCTGTATGTGAGTATGTCTCCCTGGTCGCCAATGAAAGGAACGTCAGGATTTATATTGTTAGCAGTTCATTTGCCCATCGTAGGATAGAAATAAGAATAGAAGAAACAGAGGAGCGAGAAAAATATCAGTCGTCAGTGATGAGCTCTATATCAGAATGTATATCGATATTAAAAAACGTTAGGCCCTCGACGAGGCAGTCCGCAACGTAGCTGGTTTAAGAGGAAGAGGCCGTGCCACTGCAATCCTGGCTTCATCTAAAACAACAACAACAACGGAGGTAATAGTGATCCCACCGAGGTGAAACCATTTATCAGATTCTCTCTCTCTCTCTCTCTCTCTCTCTCTCTCTCTCTGTCTCTGTCTCTGTCTCTGTCTCTGTCTCTGTATTGGTGATTCTGGGCAAAAACCTGACTTTTTCAGAGCGAGGTGGAATCTTGAAAGAATGCGAGTAAGGGAAAGGTTTCCAGTATATAGGTTTTGGTAAAATGGGAGGCATTTGATTCTTTTGCGAGACTCTTGAAAATGTTATATCTGGAGTTTCTCTCTTGTCTTCCTTCCCCTGGGGTTATACCCCTTGAAGATATGCTATTGCCGAGGGTTAGTGGAGAGGAGAAAAGGGCTACACAGGATTTCAGTTTTTTTTTTTTTTTTTTTTTTTTTTATGCATTTGCGTTGGTGGCCTGAATAATTTTAAGGAAGGGACGGAAAAGGGGTATTTTTTTTTATATTATTTTTATGCCCTCCAGTAGGATTGATATATATGCATATATATATATATATATATATATGTGTGTGTGTGTGTGTGTTGTGTATGTGTATTCCTGTTTGTTTTATTTGATATAACATAGATATATATATATATATATATATATATATATATGTGTGTGTGTGTGGTATGTGTGTCCGGTGTTGTTTATTGATATACATAAGAATATAATATATATATATATATATATATATATATATATATGTGTGTGTGTGTGTGTGTGTGTGTGTGTGTGGGTATTCCTGTTGTTTATTGATATACATAGAATATATATATATATATATATATATACATACATACATTACATACTACCATACGTACATACATACACACACATACATACACACATACATTACATACACATAGGTGTTTCTGTTTGTGTGAGAGAGAGAGAGAGAGATAAAGAAACGCATTTACATTCAAATTTTATTGTCTCATAAAAGGATTTGACGTTTGCTTTGCGTTCTTGTGAATGTAAGGAATTAAATAGAAATCGAGGGAAATGTTCATCAAGGGTATTATTTCAAAGACTTTCTCGTGTATGTAGTTACAGAGTCAACTTCAAGAATGGCCCTCTTCTCGCTGCCACGCATTCTGTCAAATGAAGAAACAGAAACAATACCTTTGCAGGCACCGCTGTCGTTTACACCCTCCACATTCCTTGTATAAAACGACCAACTAAGTACCACATATGTGTGTGTGTGTGTATGCGTGCGTGTGCATGTGTGTGTGTGGGCGGATGGGCGTATTGGTGGGGGGTGGAACTCAGGGGCTGCAGCCACCGCCGCCGCTGCCGACGACGACGATCCACGTGGGCGACCTTTTGAAAGTTTCCCAAAAGGTAAAAAGGTGTTTGAGAGCCTCCGGGAAAAACGACCTCACTCGTCGAGAGCGCTGCTCACCCCCGAAAAGGTCGGCTGCTCTCGGAACACATTTGATGACGTCATCGGGGAGCGTAATGATGATGAGGAGGTGGAGGCGGACAGTGTGGTGGGGTTTGGAGGAACGAGAGGGGGGGGGGTAGGGGGGGGAATTAGAGGCACTCGGGATATGTTAAAGGAACGCTGTCGGTGGTGGATAACGTTTTTTCTATCATTTTTCTCTTTTCTCTCACGTTTTCTACTTGAGTAGCGTTCATACTGCTTGCGGAGAACGCTCTTTAAAATTTATCATTAAACGTAAGGCGCTAAAGAACGTTGTTCCGGTTTTGGTTGTTACGATAATTATCTCTTTCGAAGCATTAATGAACTCGCTGGCCTGCCTTTTAATTCTTTTCGTGTTCTGTTTAAGCTGTGCCGTTTCACAACTTCGGTAACTTCGAAATATCTAGTATCGGTGTTCGTTGGCTGGTGTTTAAGTACGCTCGCCCTTGCCTGTTGCACACGACACACTTACATATATATATATATCCTATTATATATAGTATATATATATATTTATATATACATATATATATAATACACACACGTACACACACACACACACACAATATTGATATACAAAACATCTGAAAAACTATGCCGTGATATGTTTGTTGCAAGCTGAAGGCACGGAAGGTAAAGCTTGAAAAGAAACGACCTTTGGTGTAATTAACACATCCTCTTGTGCCGAGAATGTGTTAATTACACGAAACAGTATTGGTCTCTGTTGTTTGTTTCAAGCTTTCCTGTGTTTTCTTCAGCTTGCGAACAAATCACCTACATATTTTTCAGATGTTTTAATATTCATATATATATATATATATATATATATATATATATATATGATATAATATATAATATAATATAGATAATTGTTATGTATATGGATTTTGGTATACAAAACTATTTTAGTACTGCCTTCGATTTAGTAAATCACAAGATACATTTATTTAATTAACTTCAGAATGTTGGAGTGAGTGGATATGTGTTAGGATTACTTCAAGATTTCCTTACAGGTAGGCAACAGCGAGTTGCTGTGGACGGGATCTTTAGTGAATCGAGACCTATTTTGCCTTGAGTTCCACGGGGTAGTGTATATAGTCCACTGTTATTTTTAGTGTATACAAGTGAGCGTAGTAAAGTCATCACTTATGAGAAGTGAAGCTGCCCTCAGCCTCAGTCGGTACATGGACCCGATTAGTGAGTGAATGTTGTAGTTAGTTGGTGGGGCATGAGGCTGAACTTCAGTAAAACAAAATCACAGTTGATTAGTAAGTCATTCTCTTGCAGATTTCCCATCCCATCCGCCCCTTCAGGTGGCTGGAACTTTGCTGAATGAGTCTGAATCTTTAATTATTTCAGGTGTAACTTATGACACATCTAACTTTTGAGAAACATCTAATGAGAGTTTCAGCGAATGGCGCACGAAAGTTAGGTACTTTTCATAAGGCCTCATATTAATAACAGTGATAAAATCAGTGCAACCTGTTATAGGTCGTTTGTGGTTTCTTTACTAGAATACTGTTCTCCGGCGTGGACGTCTGCTTCTGTCAGAGATTCATCTCTTAGATACAGTGGATCGCGGTGGTAGGTTTCTGTTCTTAATAGAAGCAGTTATGCCTTGGACCAGCGACGGGCGGTCTCTTGTTCGTCCCTTCTTCATAAGTTGAATTTCAACTATCTCCTTTACTTGCCGAGAACAATTAGATTCGCTGAACAACAGCACGAATATACAGTAAATGGGCCTCACTGTAGAACTTCTCAGTCCCAGAGGTCCTTTATTCCTCACACCGTTGGACTATAGAACAGTCTCTCTGAGGATGTCGTGCAATTGTAACTTCTGAAGTGCAGGCGAAGATGCAATGCATTACTGCCCAATTACCATTCTCCTTGCATTCTAATACATTTTTATCCATTTATTCATTTCTTTTTTCTTTCGTAATGAGTGTGCTCTCATCTTTATGTATTTCCTTTGACCTCATCTTACTTCTTCCTAATGACCACCATATTCTTTGGAAGCTTGAATTTCAAGCCAATGGCCCCTTTGGGCCAGTTCCTTACGAATGTATTTCATTATATATATATATATATATATATATATATATATATATTATATATATATATATATATATAATTTACTGTATTCATGCATTTGTGGGCGACCGGTTGCATGTACATTACATATCAAAATATTTTGCTAAGCATAGATGAGTTGATTCTTCCATTTTAGCTGGAAAATTATTTTTGATATTTTCCGCGTTCATGTTCATGTTTTGATGCTAGCCTGAAAAAATTGAATTAATCAGTCCGTCAACTAAACCAAGTTTTTATGTAAAGCTCAAAGTTTCGAACGATTTTTCATTGATTTTAGCTGAAGTTAGGCCTTATACTCCCTCACGGAGCCATAGACTTTCGTCCTTAGTGTTCATTAGTTTCTGGCAAATTACGCTCAGTGCAACAGCTCCTTGTTACTCACCTCAAACCCCCCCCCCCCCCCCTCCCCCCCCCCCCCCCCCCCCCCCCCCCCCCCCCCCCCCCCCCCCCTTTCCCACCCCAACTCCGATGTCAAAGATGGACAAGGGAGTCTGAGTGGTTGCTAATCAGGAGGACGAATCCATTTACATCACAAACAGGATGTGATAAACGTACAAGAAGAGGATGACAAGACGGATCTATTGTGCAGCGATATTTCCGACATCCAGATTTTCGATTTTTTTCTTTTTTTTCCTTGCTTTAAGTAACTGTGAAGTTGAACTTGCTTTAGGCAGTGGCATTTATAAAGCTATAAATTATTTGCTGTATTTTTGTATCGTGCTTAATTTCATCCATGAATGCAAGGTTGTGCATGAAAATGTATGCGTGCCGTATTTTGAAGAAACAACGTATCTTCTTGATATCCATATTAACAAAATACATTGAATGAGATACATATCTTTGTGAAGGCATATGATGTTCATGGTTTGGATCTCTCTCTCTCTCTCTCTCTTCTCTCTCTCTCTCTCTCTCTCTCATATTTAAAGGGTATGAAACTCACATCATCGTGAAGATGGCCAAAGTTCTGTTTCCGTGCAAGTTGGGTCCCATGATACTTCTGTTGACCTAAGCAGTGAAATATGTACCTGGTAGCTATTTGACTGTGATAGAGTGCCGCAGGGTTTGATAGCAGCATGGAACTAGCAAACTCATTCTTTGCTGTCCACCTTTCTCATGAATTTTATTATGAGGAACGTGCTTGGAGTTGGAAGACGAGGTTGGCATAGGTGTACCGATTGAAAGTTGACAGAATCAGAATGTGCAGACGACGTACAAAGTTTGCTTAATAGAATACAATGCATGTCCAGAGAAATATGGTCCTAGATGAATCTGTGAGAGAGAGAGAAGAGAGAGAGAGAGAGTACAAGGAGGTTGAAATAACGCTAGATTAGGAAGGAATGACCACCTCTCTGAAATCTTTCCGATATTTAGGGTCAGTGATTTCATGATATCATATACATGTTCTCTCGAGATGGAATTTAGTGAAAGACTAAAATAAGGCAAATTAATACTGGACAGACTGAATAAGATTGGAAGAGTAAATAGACTGACATTAAACTAGTGCGACTTGCACCGTGGTATAACAATGAACCTATGAAACGAAATCGAAAAGATTTTGTCGAATTGAGAATAAAGCTTTAAAGGAGAAAAGGCGTATTTAGTATATACATATATATATATATATATATATATATATATATATATATATATATATATATATATATATATATATATATATGTAATATATATATATATATGCATATATATATCTTATATATATATATATATTATGTATGTATGTGTGTGTGCTTGCATATATAGTAACATGTAGTGTTTGTAGTTTATATACCGTAGATATGTATATATATATATATATATATATATAATATATACATATATATATATATATATATATATATATATATATATATTGTACTGTGTTCTTGTGTGTGTACGTTCGTGAGCACGTTAGTGTGTAATTTGTTGCAAAGGCCTGTTTCTCAACCAATGAGTCATGAATAGTAGCCAACATTGTGAGATCGATTTCGAGAGGGAACGCGCGCTATCGCCTTGAGTGGCTGCTCCTGGGAAATATTGCGCGCTGCTCGGTTTGTCGATTGTCAGTAGTATCTCCACTCTTTCTTCTGATTGCCATGTTGTCACACTGGCCAGTGGTTGGCATCTCTCATTCCCGGTGTTATGAATGCGGAAACCCAAAAGTTGAACAGAGGCTGACACCCTCATTTGTTTCGCTGTGTACCATTGCCTTAGTTTTTCTGACTTTGGTAATGTTTCTCTCTTGCCTCTTTTTCAGTCTTATTCATATATGGATGTTTAATTGCGTCGAAGTCTAGTGTTACCCTTTAATGAACTTTATTATTGTTCCGACTTTAAGTAATGTTCCTTTCTTTCAAGTTATAGACTTGTTTATTTCTTCCTCTTAGAATTTTTCCCACGTATAATATATATATATGTCTATATATTATATTATATTATATATAATATTATAGATATATATATGTATGTAAATATGTATTAATTTATTTATATAGCTTGATAAATAAAGTTATTATCACTAAGATTGGCTAATATTCATTCCCTTAGTGACTCTGGTAATGTTTCCTCTTGGCTCCTTTCAGGTCTTTTTCAATAATAGGATGTTTAAACCCGTCGAAGCTGTGTACCCTATGACTATTATTGTTTCCGACTTTAAGTAAATGTTCCCTCCCAATTATAGACTGTTTATTTATTCCTCGAATTTTTTCCACGTATATATATATATATCTATATATATATATATATATATATATAATATATATATTTTTTTTAATTTTTAAATATGTATATTTATATTTATATATGTATAAATAAAGTTCCCTGTAATAAGGCTAATATTATTCCCTAGTGAACTCTGTATATTAAGGCTAATAATGATAAACCCTGTGTTATTAGACTAATGGTGATAAACCCTGTATATTTAGACTAATGATGATAAACCCTGTATATTTAGACTAATGATGATAAACCCTGTATATTTAGACTAATGGTGTACCCTTAATATAGACTAAATGTGATTAAACCCACTGTATATTTAGACAATGATGTTACCCTGTATAGGACCTTATATGATAAACCTAGTTAATCAGTATTATAATGATCATGCACTGGACTGCATTGAACTTATTTCAGCAAACCTGTACACCATCTAAGTGGTAAGCTAAAGTGCAACACACACTCACACACGGGACACCCGGTTAAGATAAAAAGAAGAAACGAAGATTTCCATTTTCCGACCTGAAATTCACCAGAAGTTTTCAAAAGAGAAACATTTTGAAAAATGTCGCGGCTTCCCCGGAGAGCCATAAAAGAGTTATGTTTATAGCCCTGAATACAATCTTGGAGACTTCAAACACGAAATTGCACAGGATTCGCTAGTGCTGGAGCTTTGGTCCGCGCACGAAGTCACGAATGTTTTAACGAAATGTTTTATGTTACGGTTCGCACGTTACTTGTTATTACTGTATAGTAATGTAAGTATGCTGTAGGTAGTATATTGATTATCTTTCCATTAATGGCAGTACGCTGGAGTGCCCTTCATTTATTACATTTCCCTGTAATAACATTTCACTTTCTGTTACGTGATTTTGTTTGGTTTCTTTATTATTTATGGCATATATAACCATGTGTACATTTTACCCTTTTCTTTTCTGTCTTGATAAATGAATTCAATGGTCAAGTTCTTTCACCGTGGTGCAACCATGGTAGCACTTTCGGCTCAAACCCGAGGTTCCCGGGTTCAATCCCTACAGCAAGCCATGAAAGTAAAGTCAGGAGTGTCGTCATATCCGGAATGGAAAGTAAGTGAATATGGTTGGGATTTTATTGAAGAAAAAACTTCATATCCTCTGCTTTTACTCTAAAGGTATACCATTTGTCTACACGCCAATTCATATATACTCAGTACCTAATCATTCTTTTCTGTATTTTACTGCAAATATTTATAGGCATCTTCCCCAAATCTAGTGCTGTTTTTCTTCGTTTCACGATCCAGGTGTGATTATGGTTTTCTATAAAAAGGAAAATTATAATAATCTTTTATTGCGAATATTAAACTACGCTTCCCATAACTACTAACGATTAGGTTTTCGAACATCCCCACCTATATATATAAATATATATAGTGTATACTATTTATATATGTATGTGTATATATATATATATATATATATATATATATATATACATATGTAGTATGTGTGTGTGTGTAAGAGTGGTCCAACATTCCTCTCACAACGAGAGACCAACTTCAGTCTCGAGAAGAGAGAATGGACTTGACCCATTTCCTGAAAACTCCATGGTGACACTATTGACCCAACCAGTGAATCATGCACCTACTGAATAATCGATTGTGGTGAATCACTACAAAAAAAAAAGTCATTGGAGAAGCCATACCATTTCATTATTAGGATGAGGAAAGTAATGAGATTTTATATATATCTATATATATATATATATATATATATATATATATCTGTGTGTTATGTGTACGTACAAAGTAGGGCTTGTGTTGTGATAATCGGATGGGTATTCATCCTTAAAAATCCATCGTCTTTGTTGACCTAAAGTTAGACAATTATGGCATCATAATGAAGGCTAAAATTCATATGGGACCAGCAATCTCAACAATGAAGACTTGCTGAGAGACGTAATAAAATTATTAATACTTATTTACAGAACATACATGCATATATATTTGTCTGTATGTATATGTGTGGTATGCGTGGGTGTCCATTCAGGTATTTGATGTATCCCCGAACAGGGGTTAGAGCCAGAGAAAACCTGTCTGTTGTCACTGCCACGTTTATCATTTAATTGTAAAATCAAATCAAGGACGAACTCTCAAGGTAAGAAATCAGATTTTATACGTAATTATTAAATATATAATGTGAATATAATATGTACAATATATAGTTATATATTTTTATATACGCTATATGTGAGTGTGTATGTGAACGTGTGGTTGTTGCTGTTCGTGTATTAATGCAGTCTCGAAACACCAAACCTGGGGAAATGAATGAAGTTGCGAGTGTGGAACTCGGATGCTCTCTCAGACCACCAAAGAGAGGCACCGACACCGTTTGAACTTTCACAAGCAGAATCGAGTGTGTTGTTGATTGCCTAATGTCGTCACTCTAATTTAACGGCGCTGTAAATAAACTGCATTTATTAACGTCAATACTGTTTTTTCAGTCTAGTATTTCCTTCCTTGGATTGCAGGAGTCCCGCGCAGATAACGGTATGGGTGGTTATCCGCTCCAGGCTTCCAACTCGTTCAACTGGCCTTGCTTCACATTCACTCAGACTGACTGACACACACACACACACACACATGTGGATTCTTGGCTTCATGCTGTTATGCGTTCTGGTTTTTGGGGTGCTCCGTGTTGGTCTTACCATTATTATTTATACGTTTGTAATTATGTTAGTGCCAGAGAACTCTTTATTTTAATCTTTTTTGTCTCTCATTAGTTTTACCTGCACCATAGGCCTAAACCTACCGAGCTGAGCCTTGTTGACAATGAAGTGACCTTATCGGGTGTAGCTTCGACTCGTTGTTTTTGGTGTTCTCGCTGTAGGTCTTATCATTATCATCAACAGTCGACGTTTTGTTAAGTAGCAGAGTTTTTTTTTTTTTTTTCCTCAGTTGTTTGTATGAACCGCAGGCCACTAACCCTAGTACCTCCCTGTTGATATTGGAGTGACCCGATCAGATGTCGTCTGTTTATATTGGAATTTTGGGAGAGTTTGCTCTGGGAAGATCGCCGGAAGGGGAGAGAGAGAGAGAGAGAGAGAGAGAGAGAGGAGAGAGAGAGAGAGAGAGGAGAGGAGGAGGAGGAGGAGGAGATTGGGGTTTAGGGTAGGTAGATGGAGAGTAGGCAAGAAATTTAAAGTTGAAGGTCGTCTGATGCTGTAGAGGAAGGGAAGAAATCGAGAGAGAGAGAGAGAGAGAGAGAGAGAGAGAGAGAGAAGAAAGTAAGGAAGCAAGAAAAAGGTTAAAAGGGCAAGAAAAAGGTTAAGAGCTCAATTGATGATGATGATGACGAGAATAGAGACTGTAGATTATCTTAATGGTAGCTAGATTGTGCCAGCAGGGGCCTTTGTATTGTTGGGAAGAGAAGTCAGTTCTTCAGTGTCTTTGATTATCTGTAAAAACTTGACATCTAGGATGCTGAAAAATCTGCATAAAAAAGTTGACGGCGTGAAAACGATAAGCTTTATGGCTGATTGTCTTTTTCGCGGCCACAGAATAAACCGCCCGTTCGGGGACGTGACAGGTATGGGTGTTACCATGGAATGGACATTCGCGTATAAAAGTATTGACGCTGATTGTCTCTGCGCGACGCCATAGGAAAGGTTGGAGATGACGCTGAATTAAGCTGTTAATGCATAGTCTTGCAGACGCTTTTTTCACTGTCGTCCTTAATTTTCCACCTGTTTTAATAAATATAGGATCATTGGAAAGCTCTTGAAAATGCCTTTTAAATGCATATAATTAAGCGTGCCGCTATTTCGCTCTACTGTTCCAAATTTTTGTAATATACATTTTAAGAAATTTATCATCGGTTAAAAGCTCTTGAAAAGTACTTTCCAATGAACCCAATGAAGCACGTATATGTCTCATGCAAAAGAAATAATCATGCATGCCATGTGCTGAAACTGAGTGATTTCATGTTTTTGCAATAGATTTTACCACTAAAGCCTGTTGAACCCTTCATATTTAATATCCTTCTAAGTATCAAAGTCTTTATACTCTACTTTTCATTTTATGTACTACCTAGGTCTTATCACCTTGCTCTCCAGTCTGTGTCACCTAGGGATTAACCCTATCACCTTGACACAATGGACTTTAATTGTAATTATGTTGACATATGCTTATTGCTTAATTGTATCAGTCATTATTACAAAAAGAAGACATTTTACAGATCATTTATTAATGTCACTCTTATCAAGACTAATAATTTTAGGTTTATTTTAGATTTATTATCATGTAAACAGAAATTACTAGATTGAATCATGTGTACTACTAAATTTACTTTAACATAATACAACAAATGTCATAGATGACAAGATATTGTCATGGAAAATTAACAAATTACACCCAGAATTTGTTGACAATGTTATGCTAAATGTACAAAAGCTGAAGTCAACACTGAATATCACTGCCCTTTGAAGAGAACACGTTTACTGCATTTGTGGCGAATGCTTCTACCCTGCAATGCCTGACTGTGGAGCATGGCTACATGATAATAACGTAAATCAAAGTAAGTGCCCACAATCAGGTGAATCACATCTAAGTAGTGATTATCTACACCACAGGATGGCGCCCTAAGAAAGCTCTCTCCACCCTTTGCAATGGCGGCATGCTGCGCACGGGGATTTCGCGCAGGCCCATTCCATGTTTATAGTTTCATTGGTGCTACTTCTTAAAATTCTGGTGTGCCTCTGTAGGTATGAGCAGTGAATTAGGTATATGTCAGATTGTTAGTCGATAGTTGCGTGGTCGCAGCTGGGATAGATAGTGAGAGAAAGCGGTACTATTATTACCATTATTATTGCTTTTTTTTTTTACCTACTAATACTCAGTAAAATGAAACCCATGTTTTCATATGGACAAAAGCCACATAGGGGCCAATTGACACTCGAAAACCTCCAGTTTCCAAAGAATTTGGTGTTCATCTGAAAGAAGCAACGGAAGGTAATGGGAAATACAGAAAGAGGATATCAGTAACAGATTTGAGTGATCAGTTCATTTTCGTTTTACCACATTTGAATATGTGCTCAAACCTAACCTCAAACAGTGGAGCGTGGGAGATCGATCTCGGGTGGGGGTTGGGCCGGGGCGAGGGGCGAACTCCTATGGCTTATTTTGCTGATTTAAATTCCAAATGTGCCCTTGCTTACGCACGCAGTGGATGATGTTAGATGGTAGTCGACTGTGGTGAGTTGCATCCACGTAGAAGAGGACATGACTCATCCCGAATAGACTTGCTTAGAGCGGGGAAATTAACAGCAGGGGCCACTGCTCTTTCTTCAGGTTATAAATTATATGTATATATAATATACATTCAAGCAGAGGTACCATCAGTAAACAGGAGTCCAAAGCATACGGCAGTCAGCAGCTCAATTAGGTATTCAGTATTTTTAATTTTTTCTTACCAGACGGATGATTGGTCGTTAAAGTAACACGAAACATCTCTCAATAAATACCTAATTGTGCTGCTGACTGTCGTCTGCTTTGAACTCCTGTTCGCTGATATGAAGTTTGGAAACTGAATGCTAGTGTGGATAAAAAGGTTGAAGCAGCTAAGATGAACTTGTTTACTTACTAATGTGGTGGAAGAAGGACTGAAAGGGTGAGAAATGGAGAGATGTATTTTCAGATGATCCGGTCGTGTGGGAAGAATGGGTGACGATATTAGTGTGAATAAAGCATAACTCAAAGATCAAACGTTTTAGTGAGGGCTGAGGGAAGAGAATGGGCTCCCACAGCACATTTTCCAAGGAGGCGAGGGTCGGGGGTGGGGTTGGGGGGTCGGGCGGTGGGGGGGGTAGGGGCGGAGCAAATCTTATTATATACATAAAACCAGTTTCCGATGTCAGACAAAACAGATTTGAACCCTTGGAACTAGCCGGTTAATTAATTCTAAAAATTAGTATCAGCACCTGCATTTTTTGAATTAATAAGCTAAAGGGCATTGGGCAATTTCCGTTTGTTTTTTTTTTTTTGCATTTCAATTAATACATACCTATTATACTAATAATATAGTATATTAATATATATATCTCTATATATATATAATATATCTCTAATAAATGTTATGATGTTGTTTTTTTATCAAGGGGTGCGAGGCGTCCTTGTGGAGGAGGGTAAGATTTAGAAAGAGGAATTGGAAAGGAAGGCTGAAATCTCAAGGAAGCACAAGAGTTGATTGGTGATCCGTTTAATCGATGTGTTGTGAAGCAGGTAGTGTTGTGGAAGTTTTCTGCACCAGGGGTTCATCTCGGTTCAGTATATGAAAGTGTGACTTTGACGGCAGCCCTTTTTTATGTTGGGAAATAGCTAATAGATGAGTGTTATTATAATATATTGTGTGTTTGCTTGTGTAAGTAAAACCAAACAAATGGAGGGTGTGATTGCTTGGCATTTGGGCGAGATTGAATGCATTCTAACGGACACGTATCGGGAAATTAATTGTTTCCCGGACGCAATATACATGAAGCAACGTGCAAGGTATGATTCCACAGCGGACGTGTATATGTAACTAAACCTATTTACATTTGAAATTCAATCCGTTTTACCGAATTTGATAACAGCGCGACGTGGACCGGCTCGCTTAAAAGGTAAAAAAAGGCTACCATGTATAGTGCCTGCATACGTATTCATATATATATCATCTGCATATTGGCTTTTACCATTTGAATATTGGCTATCTGGCGTGTTTGGGATGGTGGAAGAATTATTAATACCGCCGGAATGCCACGCCCGACCCTCGTTACATTTTTGTCTTTCTCATCACGTTCATCAATTTGTAATATCGGGCAACTTCCCCCGTCAAGGTATTTCCTCGTAAAAGGAGCCTGTGGGTTTGCTTTAGCCAGACCGGGAAAATGACCACGACTCACGCACACGGACGATCGATAAGTTCGTCGTTTCCTTCGCGAACTTTTTTGTTTTTTCGCTCAGCCGATGATGGCTCGTCCCGCCAGGCAGCAGTGCCACGTGCTACTTACCATAACACATTCCCCCATTCGCTCCATTACTCCTTTTTGTTGTCTTTAAACAAAGATCAGTTCACTTCTTTACATTTATAATGTAGAAATGGTGAGTAAAAACGCAGGCATCCTGCAATAAGGAGCAACACACGAAATAAGTCTACATAAGCCTAACCGGCGACTAAATAATCACTCAAACCAACTTTCTAACTCCAACAGGTTGGAAGGGGGGGGGGGGGGGGGGGTGGGGGGTTGGGGGGGGGGGGTGTGGGGGTGGGGGGGGGGGGGTGGGGGGGGGGGGGGGGGAGGGGGGGGGGGGGGGGGGGGGGGGGGGGGGGGGGGCGGGATGTGTTTAACAAAAAATTCTCCGGGTGGAATTGTAATGGACCTTCAAAACCGCTTTTCCTCATTCCATTTGTTCGGACTTGTCCAAGGTGGCTGCTTGTTTGTTTTGCCCTCCTCCCTCCAAATGAGAAGGGGTTGTTTGTTCTTTACAAGGAAGCCGTCGTTATCTTTTTCTACTTTTCCGTTTCTTCTTGGTCTTCGGTGGGTGGGCTTTGAATACTCAATGCTTTGGAACGGGCGTGTACTGGACGTTGTTTCGCGAAAAAGAGCGTTGCAATATTTGTATGGCTTTACGAAAAAAATAAAACGCTTAATTTTTATTTTTCTAAGTGCATCGTTATTATACTTATTCATAGTACGATTATTGTTGTTAATAATTTGTAATCTTTTTGTAATTGAATTACAGTTAAAAGGTTAGTACTATTGTTATTGCTTGTGTTTCGTATCACCCCTTGGTGATATACCATTCCTTTCCTTTTTCTTCTCATTTTTATTGCTGTTGAGATTTGATTGTCATTCATCAAGTTTTGATGCTTTATTGCTATTTCTCTTCTGTAACTTTACTGTATGTTTGATCGTCATCTTGTGCCTGTATTTCCCAATGAGCTGAAATAAAATGCATTATTATTATAATTATATCATATTATTTATTTATTTATTTATTCACTTTATTATTAATTCCACAATCAGGCGCTTTATTAGACAGTGTTTGTTGGTTTCAGGATAACATTTTCCCCCCCCTTTTTTTTTTTCAAAATGGGGGTTGGGGGGCCGGGGGGAATACATTTTTTGCTAGTCCGGTCTGGCAATTTATAATTATTTAACTTGTAAAATGGGTGGTGGGGGGGCCATTAATCATTGATTGTCATTATAAATCTTGTCATGGCTCATTCAACCGCCAGTAATAGACTTCGTGCTTTCAGGAAACGTTTTGTGGTATGAGTCATGTTCTTGGGGGGCGGGGCAATTCTGACTCAGGCCACATGAATGCAACTGTTTGGTTAGTGAATCCGGTCCATTTGTTGCAAAACGTTTGTTTTGTCTCTCCTCCTTTGTCTTTTTCCCCCCTTTTGTCTTCACGATCTGCACCGTCTATAAGGTTGGACCATCGCTTGGATGGCGATCGGTGGCCCAACAGTGAGATCGAATATGGGGTTAAACTATACAAAGGAGCCTCTTCTCGTTTGCAACTTAACTAGCTCGTTATTTGCCTTGCTTTCAGTGCAATGCAGTTGGTTGGGCAGGCTTTTTTTTCGAATTTCAAGGAAACATTGCTCATAATGTGGATGATGGCAGTAGTTTTTTTAATTTTTTATCGCTAATTCATCCCTCATCCCTCTGATCATGTAATGATATTATTATCAACCCCCTACCTACACGAGAAAAAAGGGAAGGGGGACATTTTGTCAGGTCTTTGTTGCTTGCTTTGTCTTTGGGGGAAAGCTGAGGCTTTTGCTTTCGTTTCATATCTGACTTTTTCTCTTTTGTTTTTCATCCTTTTTCGACCTTATTCTTGTTTATTTAGTCCCATCGGTCCTCGGGCCAAAACAAGGGTTCTTGTGCCCTGGGTTAAGTGTTTCAAAAAAATCATCATAGAGACCTTCTGTGGGGCCCTTCGATTCTAACAACCAACTGAACCAAGCCACAATATTCTCATTTAACCCTTCATCTTCCCCCCCCCCCCCCCCCCACCCCCCATGCCATCCACCTCCATCATTATATTGATCAATCCCTTACCCCAATTTCCCTTAGCCCTTACCTCCCTTGATTCATAAATAGTTTTCGGTCGTTGGACGAGTGGTTTTCGTTCGCGCTTCGGCTACCAATTCCATTCCGGTGGTCCTGATGTTTTCTATTCTCGGCTCGGCCAAACGTGGTGGAATCAGCGGGAATTTTTATTTATGGTGATAGAAATTCATTTCTCGGTATAAATGGTACTAATGTGGTTCGGAATCCCTACAATAAGCTGGAAAGTCCCTTTGCTAGGTGCCATAATTGGTTGGGTTTCCTAGCCACGTAAAGATATGCTAATCCTTCTGGGGTGGCCAGCCCCTATGGAGAACTTGTTAATAATTTCATCAGCTCAGTTAGTCATGGTAAAAACTAAGAATTCTAACTTAACTTTTTTCCAATACCTTAACTTTTCCTCGCCGATTACTCAACTATGTATTCCTTCCCTCCCCCCCCCCTCCCCCCTTCTCTCTTCTCGTCCTTCTCCTCACACTCCCCCCCCCTCTCTCCTCCCCCCCCTCCCCCCCCCCCGCGCCCCCCCCCCCCTCCCCGCCCCCCACCAGCGGTCGTCAAATTTTAGTACGGTATGGGCAATTAATTTCATCGTTACATCATCGTAACGAATCAATATTTACATACCACCATGACTATCAATCATCATCATCGGTCGGAGCTTCCCTTCAATTAGCCAGCCGTCCGGAGCCACGACAGCCCTCCTTGAATAATAATCCCCTCTTCCCCCTTACCTCGATAATAGCCCGCTTCCAACCTTGGGGTGGGGCAGTAGCGTCGCCATTCATTTTGCCCAATTACAAGGAGCCATTGCTGATGAGGCTATGGCACTTTCGAGTTGTTTGAGTGGGTCGCACTGCGGCACGTTGGCCCCCTCCACGAAACCCCACGTTCATGGCAACCGATTAAGTGCCAAGTGTTGGTCTGGTACCCATATAAGGTTTTTCGGCATAAGATTGAGAGAGAGAGAAGAGGAGGAACCGGGAGAGGAAGCGAGGAGAGAGAGAGAAGAGAGTAATAATTTCCATCGAAGTTTTGGGGATGTAGGGAGTATGTGGAATATTTTATTATTTATTTATATGTTTATATAGTACAACAATATATATTCTTAAATATAATATATAAATATATATATATATATATATTATAATGGATGTGGTATGGTGTGGTTGTGGGTGTAATGTGTTGGTAAACACACCTAAAATATATATATATATAAATATTCTATATAATATATAATAAAGTATATATAATATAATATATATATACTGTACTATATAACACATATAAATGTTATAAAAATTCCCCCCCACATACTCCCTACATTCCCCAAAACTCGAGGAAATTGTACTCTCTTCTCTCTCTCTCTCTCTCTCTCTCTCTCTCCCTCTCTTCAACTATGTGTGTGTGTGGTGTGCGGTATAATGTGTGTATGTAGTGAGAGACTGTGCATTTTTTGCACAGAGATTAGTAGATTTTTGTTCATTCAGGGAAAATGCGGAGACGCTTGAAACGTTTCCGTTGAAAGTGGGAATATATGGGGAAAAAAAAAAACAAAAAAAAAAAAAAAAAGAGGGATAGATTAAATTTGGAGTTTCATTTCTTCTGCTTTTCTCTGCTGTCCCATGACACTGACTCCAGTGTTTCCGCAAGATGTAAAAAGGGGATTCCCTTGATGTCCTTTGCTGTATTAAATAAAGCTGTAAAGGGTTCTCCACTAGAGGTTCAAACTAAGATGATTTGGGTGCCCTTTCAGAGGAATAGGAAAGGGAGGAAGAATGGAAAGAAAACCACTGGACAACTGCAGTCGAATAGAATAGGGTGATGAAAAATGGAGCGTTATTTTAATTTTGCTTGCTTTCCTTCGGCTGCCATTGCCAATGCAGCAGACTTTATCATTGGATTTATGAAAGCAATTTCCGATTAAACACAACGAGGGAATCGAGAACTGAGGGGAGAACTCAGTGACAGAGAAGAAGATTAAGAGAGATGCGAAGTAGAAGGATAATAAGATATTGCTATGAAAAGAAAATAGTTTTATTTTCATTGCAACGATTTACTCGTTAGTATTATTGCGATGGAATGGCAGGCTAAATGAAATAAAAAAGCCGAGGTGGAGTTATGCTTGTGCAGGAGAGTGGGGAAAAGGTAGAGAAGCGAGTGAAGAGAAAACAATCAAACGAAAAAGACAGGTTTATCTCGTGGATATTCGAATGAGCTGAATCGTTTCAGAATTAAGATAAAGTTGCCGATCTTTTAATGCGATGTGCTCATGACAAATCTCGCTCCTCTCTGTTGAGTCATAAAAGTTCTAATCACAGGGCTTCTCCCCAACAAAATTTGTCGTTCTTAGGCTCAGTGGTTCTCATGTTTCCTCAAGTTATCCCATGATATTAATACTGTCAGGCTTTGAAGTGTCAAACGAGTGTATACCCAAAATGGATTTATTTGCTGGATGTTATTATGATGGGGTAAGAGTTGCTGAGACTTGCTCCGTTAATATTAGTCTTGGGTGATAGAGTACTGAAGATCAGAGGCTGGTAAAAGCCCTGAAAGAAGGGAAACCAGTGATATAAAGGGCAAAATAATGAGAGAGATCCCAAACGAGTCCACGTGGATGGTGGAAGAAGGGCGATTGATATATATATATATATATATATATATATATATATATATATATATATATATATATATATATATATATATATATATATATATATAAGGGTATACTAGAGTAAATATAATGGTTACCGTGATGGAAGAAACGCGTCAAAGATGATGTGAAGAAGGTAGGTAACAGCACTCTGCAAAGTTTCCCAAGAAGTGTATTGATATAGAAGTTGGAATTTACGAAGAATTTGTTAAGCCAGCTCACTTTCATGGAAGTGATGTGTGGATGTTCAGTACAGATAGTCCGGAAAAATGTGGAAGTTATAGAAGTGAGGTGTTTGGTTAGTATACTGTGTTGAGTAAGAATTGTTGGAACGATGAAAGATGCAACATTACAATGTGATGGAAAACTTGTTTTGGTAAAAAGATGAGTCTCAAAGCTTTTAGGGAATTTGGCCGGGGAGATAATAGAAAACGATAAATTGGTGGGTAATATTGTGTGATTTTGAAGATTTCACTGCCTCTAGGAGAGTTAACTAGACGGAAGAAGTGTTGGCTGGCGTGGATGGGAAAGATGGAGAAGTTTTTGAATGAAAGAACCACATCATCCAGAAACTGTGAAGGTTTGAGTGCGCGCGCTCGTCTTGAAGGCTGGTTAACGTACTGCTGGTGATCTTTCTTTGAAATTTTTCTCACTTAGAATTTCATGGTTTTTTTTCGGTAGCTAAAGAAAGAACGTGACCGTGACTTTTGATGAGTTTTTCTAAAGAGCCTTTCCTTGGTAAGAGGAAAGGTTTACTCATTAAACACGTATGAAATATATTTTGTATATGTATATATATATATATATATATATATATATATATATATATATATATATATATATAATATATACTATATATATACGTTACGTATTCCTCCACATCGTCTGGGTTTCTCTTCTCACATTGCATTTCCTTATCGATGCTCCTTTTGGTCTAAAGCCGGATGTTGTGGTCTGAACTTTGCCCAGCGGTATTTCTTATTGTTATTTGTGTCATTATTCTGCTGTTAGTATTATTATTTGATTACTTTTGTTATTGTCTTTAGTTTTATTGATAGATTGGATGCTTGTTGTAATATAGAAAGTTTTATCTGTCCGTAAAAATGTAGTGTGCCGTGCACAGGATTTCGAATTTTTCCAGATGAAAGGATGAAAAGACCAGGGGAAATCTGACGGAAAAGGAAAGAGGAAAAAACGAAAAATGTTGGAGAAAAAACAACGGCAATCTCCCAATTCTATTTCCCTGCATCATTGACCGTGGATGTTGTGATGCCGTATTACTGTACTGTTCAGTTGAACCCTTGATATCGCTTGCCTAAGGCACATAGTAAACACAGCGTAAAGATCCATAAATAAAGGGACCTTTGCCTTGAATGTATTCTCAAACAAATTGAACGCAGGAAGGTATGGGAGGCGTCGCCTAAGTAATAAAATCCTCAAAGGAGAAGAATGTGTGGCTCCCTCGTAAGATATTTTTTGGAGCCAAATCTGCTAAGTTTGGTCCCAGCTATTTCATGGTTAATATAGTTTTAGATGAACCTTTGAGTAAAAGATCAGTGGAATGAGCAGCTCAATGGCCTTTTGTAGCCCAGGGCCGAAGACAGCAAGAAATGGGGCTTGGAAGAGAGAAAGGCTTAACCACGATGATCTTGTGATTCGTTAATGGCTATTAAATGAGTAAGGAAGAACTGACTTACATACTTTCGTTTGTCGTTTATGTCTTCTGCCTTCGCTCATAGGAAATAGAGGTTATCATACGAATGACCTCCCTCAGCGGAGAGAGAGAGAGAGAGAGAGAAAGAGTCCTACGACTTGCCTATTGAGAGTAAGAGTATAAGATGAGACAGACGCCTTGGGGTTGGGAGAGTAAGGGCATGCGTTGAACAAACAGAGTTGTGACTCCGAGTCTGTACAAAGGTTGAGCAAACTCCCGACTTGAGTTGGGTAAACACGCCGAAAATCCGACGCTTTAGAGGGAAGAAATACTCGGGTGTTGTCGGAGCGCTTGAAAACTGGAAAAAAAAAGTTACAAAAGCGTAGGAGACAGTTGGTTGGGTAAGCTGGAAGAATGGAAAGATTCTAGACAGCTCTGGATGTAAGAACAAAAATGATATCAAGTTGTAGAATGATTCCGTGAGAAGTGAGTCTCCAACACGCCATGCATTTATATTGCATACTTTGACTATACTACGAAATAGCCCCGAAGAGCTAACAAACGCCCAGTCCTCGTGGTGAAAGGAGTTGAACCAATGTAGTGCAGTAGGCAATAGACAATCTCATTTCCAGACTGTAATGTCTTCACGATTTGTAGATTATGGAGAGGCTCCTTGAAATCGGGATCCGGAATGCCAGTAACAGTTTTTACTCTCTCTCTCTCTCTCTCTCTCTCTCTCTCTCTCTCTCTCTCTCTCGTTACGAATACTTTACAGATGAGTGATATTGTAAAAAGAAAAAGAAAACGCAATGCCAGTAGTGCTTACTACTTTCCGTGTAAATATGGATACTTAGGTATCGAGTTAAAGTGGATTGATTGCAGACATAGACAGTAATGTTAAGGACTCGGTAGTGAGTAGTTTCGCCGATGACATAAGAATAAGTAGTGAAATTACTTGTGATGAAGATAGGAACTCTCTACAAAAAGACATTAACAAAATATATGAATGGGCAGAGGTAAATAAGGGTATTTAACCCTGATAAATTTGAATCAGTTAATTATGGAGACAGAGAAGGAAAGCTATATGCATATAGGGGACCTAATAACGAGACAATCACAAATAAGGAAGCAGTTAAAGACCTTGGTGTGATGTTGAATAGGAACATGTTATGCAATGATCAAATAGCAATACTGTTAGCAAAATGCAAAACAAAAATGGGAATGTTGTTACGGTACTTCAAAACAAGAAAAGCCGAACACATGATTATGCTTTATAAAACGTATGTATGTAGTCCACGTGAATAATGCAATATGATATGGTACCCACACTACCAAAAGGATATTGCACAAATAGAGAGTGTACAAAGGTCCTTTACGGCTAGAATAGAATAAGTTAAGGATCTTGACTACTGGGAAAGACTACAATCCTTAAAATTGTAGTCTAGTAAGGAGAAGAGAACGCTACATGATAATAAAGGCATGAAAACAGATGGAAGGAATTGCCGAAAACATCATGGAGCTAAAAATATCAGAAAAAGCAAGCAGAGGTAGATTAATAGTGCCCAAAACTATGCCAGGAAAACTAAGGAAAGCACACAGGACATTAATCCACTACGCACCAGCATCGACAATGCAGGGTCTATTCAGTGCGTTGCCAGCTCACCTGAGGAACAAATCAGGAGTGAGCGTAGATGTGTTTAAGAATAAGCTTGACAAACATTTAAGCTGCATCCCAGACCATCCAAGATTGGAAGCTGCAAAATATACCGGAAGACATTAGACATTAGAGGTGCCTCACACTGAGGGAGCCGTGGAACCCAAACGAGTTGTAAGGTCTGAAGGTAAGGTAAGGTCTCACTGCGAGTATACTAAACAGCTAACAGCATCTAACAGCCGTTTAACCAACGATTTCTCATGTCACCTGGTCACTTTCGTCGTTCTGCATTCCCACCACGGAACCAAGCCACCTCAGACGACCACTAAGCCTCTGGTCTGATCTGTACCGCCTTCTAAGATGACCTCGCTTCATTTTATTTGTCCTATTCAAGTTTAGAACGTTTCAAGCTACGATAAGCTGTACAGTATATCATTCGTTTATTAATTACATTACGAGGTTGTTTTTATTACTGGTAATTTTGAGAAAAGAGAGAGTGAGAGTATACTATTTGAAATTATGGTCTTATCCAAAAATAGCACATCCACTCATCATCACATTTTCAAAGCGTTTATGTAATGGTAAGAACAGATTGTGCGCGTCATCAAACAACGAAGTTTCTCTCCATTTTTCCTGATCGCTGGCGGTAGCTTTCCCGTTCCATTTGTGCTGTTATTCACCTCGAGCTCAGATATTCTCCCACCTGCATTGTCTCAGAAGCTATATGTCCTCAGCTCTCGAAGTAATCAGCCCCTCTGAGGCTTGCCTCAGGGAGCGGTGGGATTCCGTGGTTAAGATTCCAAGAGAAGATATCTTATGATATGGCCATTGCATTTCTCTTACTTTCACTGGTTTCAGAGGTATGTGAAGAATGTTTTCAGGATGTACATACATACACGCGCGCGCGCGTGTGTATATATGTAATATATATAATAATTATATAATAATATATATATATATATATATATATATATATATAGTATATATATATATAATAATGTATAGATATATATATATATATATATATATATATTATATATATGTATATTTATATGTATATATATAATATATATATATATATATTATAATATAATTAAGAATATATATTATATAGATATATATATATATATTATATAATATTATATATATAATCTAATATATATATATTATAATTATAATATTATTATATCCGAGGCTATGTCCTTTTATATCTATTCGCTCTATCGGATTATATATTTTTCATATATGCTTACCGAAGGGGAATCTCGCATCTATATCGAGAAAAAATTCCCCTTCGGTTAAGGCATCTATGAAAATATATTAAATTCCGAGGTAGCGAATTAGATATAAAGGACATTTTGAGCTCGGATATAATGTATATGAATCACGGAAAATGTGATATGACATATATATATATTTAATTTATATCTATATATATATATTATTATATTATATATATATATATTACATTAATTATCTTTTTTGTGGGGGGGGGGGGGGGGCAGAAGGCGCTGGGCTTCTTATTCTCAGATCTTTTAGGGTTGATGTCCCTAGCCCCATGTGGGGTACTTTATATACTTTTTTAAATTTATTTTTTATATATTTTTCCATAGTTATAAACCCCTCGGGGATCTAGTTCACTGATAAGATCAAGTGTGGCACAGTGGATTTGTAACAAGGCATGCACAACCGTCCGTCCTTGGTAGGCGAGAATTCAACGTGTCAGACTACGAACGGTGTGTGTCTGTGTGTCTGTGTGTATGTATGTATATATAACATATATATAATATATATATATATATATATATATTATGTATTTATGTATATATATATATATATATATATATACATATATATGTAATTATTCCTTCTAACGTCATTCCACGCAAAGAGCCTCTTGAGATTCCACCCTCAACCTCATGTCTCTCTCCTGTGGTAACTCTTCCGCAAAGCTCCGCCCACCTCCGGCCTTCCTCCCCATAGATGTCATTCGAGTAGGTGTGGGTCTTGTAACTCTTGCGGTGGCCGCAGGAGCCCAGCTGACACTGGTCACGCACTATATTCCCATGGGTGGGTCAAAGGCTGACCATATCCATGTCCCGATTATCATCTCGTGTATCCCGTGGGGCGATAGTGCCGTCAGTGCACCTCATGCGTTGCATTGTAGGCATTAGTTAAGGTTCTTTGCAGCGTCCCTTAGGCCTGAAGCTGCAACCTCTTTGATTCCTTTTACTGCACCTCCGTTCATTTTCTCCTAACAATCGTTAGTTCTCATGTTAAACGTTTCAAACCTCCTTTATCTTTCAGTACTGAATGACATCATAGGTCCCAGGCCTTGTTCTATGGCCCTCAGTTATATATATTTTATTCTATTCGATCATCTCATGTACACATTGAACTTATTAGTCTCCCTTGTAATAACATCTTCCTCTCTACTCTGCCATCGGACTCTTAGTATTCTAGTTAAAGATTTTTTCCAACAAAATATTTTGGAATGTGTGTGTGTGTGTGTCTGTGTAGAATCTATTGGTCACTTTTCACGTGATACATATGCAATTGTAATAGCCACAATGCCATCTTAACTTCTTGAATTCCTCGCGCTTTTTTGATGCGCTTGTCACTACAAAGCCTTAAGAAGGTATTGTAGTGATTACAGTTATATATATATATATATATATATATATATATATATATATATATATATATATATATATATATATATATATATATATATATATATATATATATATATCCCAGGATAGGAAATGCGAGAAAGGGAAACAGTGTATGTGTGTGTGCGCGCGCGCGCAGAAGACTGAGAAGATACTGAAAAGTATTGGAAGCCAAGGTTGGAATTTCTGTATGAAGTGATAATTGAGCCAACTCTTTCTGCAAATGAAGGAAGAAAGTTGAAACTGGCGAGAAATGCGGAGATATGTAGAAGTGGTGAAAAGATCTGCGTTTTTGAAAGATGGCTCGGAGTATTTAATTTTGAGATGGTTTGGTCGTGTGAAAAGAGATGAGGATGATAGAATGGGGTAGAGAACATCTTTCGGAAATGTTCTAAGGGGGGTGGGGCCAAGGAGGGAAAGACCTAGAAAATGCTGAATAGATAGATGCCTTGATAGAAGCATTGAAAGGAAGGGTTGATCTCAAGTTCTCGTTTTAATTTTTCTATTTGTAAATGTCGAATATTTTTCATATTATTTTAGATTTTTTATGTGCGTGAGTGATGTTTTAGTATTCATGGTATGTAATTTTCCAGCCTTGAGGATGCATCATGTGATGTGAAACGTTGGCATAATAAACGATACTTGTGAAAGACATGCTTTTACCTCTTCAACCTGTATTTATATATATATTATATATATATATATATATATATATATATATATTGTGTGTGTGTGTGTGCGTGTGTATTATATATATATAATATATATATAATATATATAAGATATATATATATATATACACACATGTCCATTGCGTCATGCAACAGGTTTCTTGGTATTTGAATTTTGAAAAATCCAGCCACGAGCATGAGAAGGATAATCCGATGGCAGGCGGACCTGTCGAAAGGCGGCTTCCTGCCGGAAATATTTCCAAGGCACCCAAGAGAAAGGAAAGGAGGAATAGGGAAATGGTGTCCTAAAATTCGAGCGTCATCGTGGGTGTTAGTGTGTTAGTATTCATGTGTGACATAGTTCCACCCAAGAATTATTAAGAAACACTTAAGGATCAGATAATACTTTCATAACAAGCAAATTGTCGTATTTTGGAAAAATATGACATGTAGATTACTTGAAGAATGTGCTGGTGATTCATGTCGAACATAACATCAGTCAAAGGAGATTAATCCTGCATCTTAAGGACAAAACACACACACACACACAGAAATTTACCAGCACTACGTGACCCGAACATATAGTCTTTGTGAGAAAGAACTCAATTTGTACATTTCTAATCACAGTCAGAAAACTTTCGTGTATGCAGAACGTAAACAAAAAGGTATTAGCAAAGGAGTAATGAAAGTAGAAGTATTATTTTAAGGCAAGACGAGCAAACCGGAATGCCTTTTGTGTAAACACTGGGAAAAAAGAAAGTGCACCTGAAGAAATTGAAGAGTTTTTAAAAAATTGCGAAACCGCTATTCAAGGCAATCCAGTTCATAGGTATTACGCTAAGCCCACACAAGCATCCCCGGCATTAGAACAATTTAGAAAGGTTGGGTTTAAGCTAGCTGCCTGTTATGCAATCAAGGCGGT
>NC_087200.1:137449007-137464007 GCF_015104395.2 Macrobrachium nipponense | reverse complement strand
CCTCTCCATAATAGTCTTTTTTGCCATTTTTCCTTTCGCTTTCAGCCCCTTTCTCGTTTCATTTCCTCTTTTTGGGTTCTATTTTCGCGAACGTCGTCTATTTTCTATTTTTCTATTTTCTGGCTCTCTTTTCGTTCACATCTTTTCTTAACTTACAGTTGCTCTCTCATTGTTTCATTTTCCAGAATTGTAGGTTTTGTTTACTGCTGCGGATTTTTTCTTTGACTTTAGGCTCCGTTTTATTCCTTAATCTTTGTTGTTTATTGTCAGGCAGGTTTTTGTTCCTCTGCGTCCCTTTCGTTTTGTCTCTTCTTATTCGTTAACCCTCTGCGTTTTTCAGCCGCTTTTTGTTTTACTTCTCTTTCGAAATTCTATTTTCTTCTGGAATTTCACTGTTGTGATTCTTTCCCACTTCCTGGTTTAGCGTTGCTTTTGTTATTCCCCTTTATGATTGAATATGATTGAAAGTCACTCGTATTTCACCAGAATTTATTTACATAAACTTTGTATCCGTGAACGAGGTTTTATCATGTGATTTTTATTCCCACTTCCGAGTCTTCTACTTCCTGGTTTTGCATTCCACCTGTGGATTTTGTTCTCCGTTTCATCATTCAAACGAATCGTGTTTGACAAGATTACCTTTGCTTGAGGAACGCTGCGGTAAGTAGGGTTTTTGTCACGCCCGTTTTCCACGCGCCCAAGTGCGCAGCAGTATTCATTCCCTCCGAAGCAAACGAACAAAGGAGAAGCAGCTTATTTTGAATAATGGTCTCTCGTTTTCTTTGCTGTTTCTCAAACCATTCCTTCGTTGCCTTTATAACCTCTTCGTTTATAAACTATTTCTATTCACGTTATGCTTACAGTACTAATGGTCCAATGCATATACTCATATTGACGCGCAAGTTTTGCAAATGCAAGATTTTGTATCGGTGTGTCTGTAGATTTTTTCAAAACCAATAGGGCCTGAAGGAAACAAGAGAATAGTGAGGGAAAGAAGATGGGTGGAACCTACAAGTGAAGGAAGCGATAGATGTTCAGCCTCGTGAAGGAATGAAGGTTATTGGAGTCAGGAAAGTCGGAAGCACGGAGAGGATTCCCTCAGTTTGACCCTGCAGAAGGAAAGCAACGAGCACTGTGGACCGTTTACCGTGAGCATCCTAGACAAATGAGTAGAACGTGTATACAAACACACACACACACACACACACACACACACATATATATATAATATAATATATATATATATATAATATATAGATATATATATATATATACATGTGTGTGTGTGTATTTATGACTTAATATTTGTGAAGGAAGAAACGTCTCTGTGCGGGCGCTAATTCTATATCTATATATATATATATATATATATATATATATATTATATATATATATATATATATATATATAGTATTAACTCTGAAGGAAATGCAATAATCCCCAACTTCTTTCCTTTGACTTTTTAGCGCTGACCAAAATCCGAAGAATTGTTTGGATGGTATAACAATGATTTCATCGAATTACTTCTCCAAAGGATTAAAACCGACGGTCAGGAGAGTTGTGTCTGCCGTTATTCCATTTTCTGTGTGTGACTTCTGAGTTTTTTAATCATTTGCAATATTTCATGTCTCCTTTCTCTTGTTAGGTTTGTATTATTTGCTTCTTGTAATCGATTTGGAGAGAGAGAGAGAGAGAGAAGAGAGAGAGAGAGAGAGAGAGAGAGAGAGAGAGAGAGAGCATGGATTGGCTGGAGATGAAAATGTTGTGATGATTATATGTTGTATGTATGTATTGGAGAGGAATCTGCATAAGTTATCTGTACAGGATGTTAATCCTTTCTCCTGCGGTTATGCTGTTTCGAATTCCTGTCATGTCCCCTATCAAAACGTATCGCTGTATACCTTTAAATATATATATATATATAATATATATATATATATATATATATATATATATATATATATATATATATATAATATACATATCAAGTATAAAAGGCCCATTAAAACTCTCTGGTTTATACATATCAAGTAAAAAAGGTCCATTAAAACACTGTTTAAGGTTAAAGGCTATGTTTCGGCGGACTGGCTTCCACACTTATCATTACTTGAAAAGGATGAAAGTCAGTCCACCGAAATATAATCTTTAGCTTTAAACAGTGTTTTAATGGGTTTTTTTATACTTGAGACTTTTCCTCTATTAACAGAAGAATTTATTTACACACACACACACTATATATATATATTATATATATATAATATATAATATTATTTATATATTATATATATATATATGTATATATATATATATATATATATATATATTATACATACTACTACTACATACATACATCATCATACATACATACATACATACATAAATATATAAAGAAAACAAGAACAACATGAATATGCAAATATGTTCTTCACCAAAGAAAACGCCCAGAGCCACGGATAACAGAAACATTAAGAGAACTTTTGTTTTTCTTTGAAAGAAAAACAGTAAGAAAACGTTTGTTTTATCCTGGAAAGAAAAACATTAAGAGAACGTTGGATTTTTATGGAAAGAAAAACATTAAGAGAACGTTTGTTTTTCTTGGAAAGAAAAACAAGAGAACGTTTGTTTTTCCTGGAAAGAAAAACATTAAGAGAACGTTTGTTTTTCCTGGAAAGAAAAACATTAAGAGAACGCTTGTTTTTTCCTGGAAAGAAAAAACATTTAAAGAAAGAAAACTTTATTTTTTCTTGCAAGACATTAAGAACGTTTTGTTTTTCCAGAAAATGAAAAACAATTAAGAGAACGTTTATTTTTTCTTGCAAGAAAAACATTAAGAAAACGTTTGTTTTTCCAGGAAAGGAAAACATTAAGAGAACGTTTATTTTTTCTTGCAAGAAAAACATTAAGAAAACGTTTGTTTTTCCAGGAAAGGAAAACATTAAGAGAACGTTTGTTTTTCCAGGAAAGAAAAACATCATGAGAACTTTTGTTTTTCCAGGAAAGAAAAACATCATGAGAACTTTTGTTTTGCCAGGAAAGAAAAACATTAAGAGAACGTTGGTTTTTCCTGGGAAGAAAGCAGGTGCATCACGAAAAGCTCAAAAAAGAAGGTATCCCGACAAAGTTCAGAAAAGCATCATTGAGAAAGAAGAGCCTGGAAGATCAAAAAATACAACTTGCTGCCGTGCGTGCTGTGGAGAATCTGTCAGTGCAACCGCTTGGGTCAGTTGGGTGTCAGTCAGCCCTGACCATAGTGCTTCCTTCTACAGTGACGCAACATCAACGTTCCTTGTACAAAAAAAAAAAATGCTACAATTTCAAGCTTGCTTCTTATTCGAAAGAAATTTGTTCAAAAATGGCATAAGAATTATGATCAATTATTTTGCACATGAACACGAAAAACGAGAAGCTACTCATAGACACATGTAAACATATTATATATATATATATATATATATATATATATATATATATATATATATATATATATATATGTGTGTGTGTGTGTGTGTGTGTATTATATGTATCAATTTATTATATACATATGTATTTATATATATTCATATACATGTATATGTATGTATTATGTATATGTATATATTTGCAGTATATATACATACATACATATATATATATATATATATATATATATATATATATATATATATATATATTCATACCTACATATACACGTAAAAATGTTTAATCAAATTAGAATTTTTCATATTGTTTCTAAATAGGTTTATTGCGTATTTCTCTGGACGTTAAAATGAAGTTCCGTGTGTTCCGCTTCTCATCCCAACCATTTATTCAGTCTCTGCAGTTTCATGTAACCAGCCGTCCCCGTGTTGTAATGGTGCCTTTCCCTGGCTCCTCCTCCTCCTCCTCCTCCATTTCCTCTCCTACGTCTTCATCTCTTCCCACTTCTCTCCGTTATGGGACGTCTGGGGCAGATTGGAGAGGCAGGCCGCTAGGCTTAATAGTGCTGGTTGGCTTTTGGTTAGTTTTTTTTTTTTGTTTTTTAACCATTTTATTTCCATGCCGCGTAACCGTCAGGTTTAAGATATATGAACAGAGTTATAATTTACTGCTAATTTGTTTTTGTTGGTAGCTTTTTTTTTTCTCTCTCTCTTTCTCTCTGTATATATATATATATATATATATATATATATATATATATATATATATATATATATATATATATATATATATATATGTTTGTGTATATAGTTGAAAGTAGATATAATGCGGTGCTATTTCGAAAAACGAGATTTTTATATAAATATAAATTATGTATATATATTTATATGTAGAATCTACTGGTCACTTTTCTACCAGATACATATGCAATTGTAATAGCCACAAAGTTCTTCAGAATAACCCACACGTTTTATACACTTTCGTCTTTTTTATTCTCTCTTTCTTTGCTTCCCTAACAGCAGCGTACCATTAACGTTGATATTTCCACTGAGGTGGGCTTCTCCAAGAAACTGATGGTATTTTTTTCTTGTGTTCAACTTTTACGGACCCAGTTTTTCGAGCTACGGTCAGCAGCCTGACGAAGCGGAAGGGTGCAAGGAATTCCTGTTTCAAGATATGTATATACACTGCCTCTGCTGTCGCGCTGGTGCACATGTCAGCCAGTGGGATTGTTTCCAGCCTTGAATGGCCATAGAGACTTGTGTCTTTCCTCATTCTTTGCTTTGATAATCGAGACTTTTCGTCCTACTTGTGTGCTGAGAAGTGTCTTCTTTCTGCTCTTTTTCATTCTCTTCTCTTCGGAACCTTGTGTTAAATGAGTCGCCTTCGTATCTTTTTTTTTTTTTATAATATTTCGTAAGTTGTATTTTAACAGAGATCTTTGACTTACCACGATTCATCCCTGGTCCTCTTCTCGCGCCGAGAGCAACCAGACTTGCTGAAGAGCAGCACCAATATGCAGCAAATATTCTTCGCTGTCGAACTTCTCAGTTCCAGAGGTCTTTTGTTCCTCTCAGAGTTGGACTATTAAATGGAACAGCCTCCCAGAGAATGCAGTGCAATTGGAAACTCTCACAAGTCCAAGCGTCAAACAAGCCTCCTTGTATTTTAATAGATT
Source organism: Macrobrachium nipponense (assembly GCF_015104395.2). NCBI lineage: Eukaryota > Metazoa > Arthropoda > Malacostraca > Decapoda > Palaemonidae > Macrobrachium > Macrobrachium nipponense. The sequence goes on along the minus strand of NC_087200.1, from coordinate 137,458,912 downwards.
ACATACATTTTAATATATTTATTAAATATTTAATACATTTTATGTATTTATTCATTAATGAGTTAATTTGTCTTTATAATAACTGATTTCTTCTTCCTGTATGTCATATTACCTTCTGTGACTTCTTTCCAGTGAACGCTATGTTCTTTGGAAGTTTGAATTTCAAGTCTGTCCCTTGTGGGCTTGTTCCATATGAATAGGGTTCAGCTACTAGAGCTCATATTATAACTGCCTGCAACATTAAAAGTCCTTGGGTTTTCTAACTGTCCGTAACACTTCCAAACTTGACCTGATTTTCCTTGCATTCTGATCCCCGACTCCCTGAGATCCTGATTTATGTCGAACTTTACCAGGAATGCTCCTCGTGGGAGGGAAACGCTCATCTTTTGGTTAACGCAAGTTTCTGAAAGGCTTGACGAAGTTGCTAAAATGATCTTGAACGATTAAGGCAAATAGTACAACTTTCTCTACCTTCCTGAGGCTGAACCGTGTTGCTGGTCAACCCCCCCCCCCCACCCGTAACCCCCCCCCCCCCCCCCCCCCCCCCCCCCCCCCCCCACCCCCCCACACCCCCCCCCCCCCCCCCCCCCCCCCCCCCACCCCCCCCCCCCCCCCCCCCCCCCCCCTCTTTCTTCATCCGCTCCACTTGTTCTCTCCGTTGATCACGTTTTACTATACACCATTTTTATTTTTTTTTTTCCTCGTCTTGGAACCGTAGCCATTTTTTGTGTCGATGAAAGTAGAAGAAGAAAGTGAGGTTTATTTTTTCCCCAAAAATATCGGTTTATCGAAGCCTCTGTTTGAGCTGTGCTGATCGTCTGTGTGCTCTGGTTAGGAATCTTATTCTGCTCTTCACTAACTTCTACTGCCTTCAGAGCAGAATCACCACAAATCTACGCTTTTTGGCCTAATTAAAGTTGCCTCTTTCTCTAGACATCAAAAGCTTGAGGAAATCAGAGAAATGTTACGATGTTGCTTCTCGCAAGCGTGTCCGCAGAACATTCATAGATTGTTGACAATAACTCAACCTTCTGTTAAACTTGTACCCAAACTCCCAAAAGCCAATTAGCCAGTGTCTCGTTGATGGAATGAAATGACCAGTTGAAATGATGTGTCGTTACAAATAGGTTGTTGAAGGTGATAGAATGTCTGACTGTATCTAGACCGGAAACAGAACTTTTCTGAGCATCGGGTTTGTGGTTTGAGGTGCATGACTGAGGCCTGGTACTACATTCATGGTATCCTTTTCCTTCGTTGGTTTATACTTCTCTCGACCTTGAGATTTGAAAACCAATTCCACAAATCTTCGACCAGATTTTTGTTAGCTTGCCTCTTCATTATACGTTTGGTTTTTTCCTTCTCTCATAATTTGTACTTGTCTAAACCATGTTTTGCTGATTATGAAAGCAATCCGTTTTCTTGTTTCAAATATCTACTTTAAATGTTATGATTTTCGGAAGTTTTACGTTAATATTTTGTGCGAGGGAAAGCATGCGTGTAACTATACATAAACACACACACACACACACACACACACACACACACACACATATCACACACACATATATATATATATATATATATATATATATATATAATATATACATAATGTGTATGTATGTGTGTGTTGGTGGGGCTGAGGGAGCCTGTGTGACTATAATCGAGGTATTAAAGATCCAGAAGAGAAGATAAGAATAATTGTGTTAAGTTAGATGGATGAAGTTGGGTAAGTTATGTGCTGATAGAGAACATAGTACTCGGAGATGATGTGTCACTCACAGAACAGGTGAAGAAGGGAAGGGAGATAACGGGTGTGTGAAAGGTGGGAAGTGTCTCATGAAGCCGAGGAGGGAGGGAGAAAGGGAGGGAGTGTTTGGTGAGAGGGAATAGTCATCTCTCCTTTCTGTATGAGAAAGAAAGAAAACAGGTGGAAGTTGTTGAGATGAACTGTTTTCTTATTATATGTAATGATAGAGGAATTGGAAAGTGAGAGGTGTGGAATTACGCAACAGTGTTCAAAAGTTTAGCGTAGAAGGTACAGATTGATCAGAGTGTGGAAATGGTTCACTCATGAGGGAAATGGAGGACGAAAGCTATTTGGGGAAAGTATGTTGTTCAGAAGTCATATGAGGGAAGAGCAGACGAAAACTTAGAAAAGGATGTGGATAGATAGGATGAAAAAGGTATGTGGTTGAGAGTGACTGAACTACTTATGTTAAGGCATATCTAGACGAGGGAAAGGTCTCCAATGAGAGAAAGGAACAATGGTTCGTCTGCATAAATTTAAAGTGGCTAAAAATGACTATATGGGCGTAACGTTACTTAATATCCTAGGGAAGGTGTTTGCCATGATTTTGATGGAGAGAATAAAAGAAGATAATGTATTGAGGGTGTGATATAAAGGATATAGGTTGTTAAGATTGGCTGAATTTTTTATTATGGAAGTGAAGCTTATGTTAAACAATGTAATTTGGCGGCGTAATTGACTTCGTGTTTTATAAATGGCTCTGAGACACGTGTGTTTAATGTCTCTCTGACTGTTCGGTGTTTTTATGGATGGAGCAGTGCAAGAAGTCAGGGGAATGTGCAGCAGATATCGGTGCAAAATTGTGGGGTAAGAGAATGATGAGTCGATTCTGGAATGTAGAATGAATGATGCTGATGATGCAAGTGTTCTTTGTGTATAGTGAAAAGAACCTGCAGACATTATGCAAAGAGGTTGCAGTGTTTGCAAGAGGAGAATGAGATGAATGAATACGAGTGAGAGTAAGGTTGTGAGGGTTAATGGCACCGTTCATTTTTATAATTATCTGGGAGAAATATAAAGGATAATGGTAGATGAGATGCTAGATGAGTGACAGAATAGGCAAAGCAATAATGGCAGTGGGGTGCTTGAAAAAGAATACGAAGAGACTTGAACTGTCTATAGAACCAGGGGCGAGAAATTATAAAGGGTTGTTGAGCCGAATACCCTTTATGGGAGTGAAGTCGTAGGATATGGAATGGTAGAAGAATTGATAGAATAAAGAATGTTGAGACACATGGCAGTGGTGAGATGTGTATGTATGGTATTTGAAAGGATGCATAAGAGAATTATCAGACGGTTCGATCTTGAGGAAAAAATGGAGGTGAAAGGCTGGCGAATGGAATACATATAATTCAGAAGTGTTAGGGAAAAGGAGGAGAATGCATGAAACAGTGTATGTGTAAGGGGTTCGATGTGCTATTTGATAAGCTTCTGTGTAGGTTTAGGAAGTGGTGTTGCTGTGGAATGGAAGATACTGCCAAGAGGTTCCATACTCTCGTGTTAGGCGGAAACAAACTAGTGTTGAAAAGGTATTTGTACGTAAACCTTACGTGCTGTATTTGTTATATGTGTAGACTGTTCATATACAAGGTCATGCTTTTCCAGTAAATCTCTAGAATTGAGAGCATTTGTGTAAAATTTTACTTTAAAGGAAGTTCCTTACAGTTACCAATGCTTGTTCATTTCGGATTAGTGTTATATTATTCTACTATAGGATATTGATGAAGGTGTGTGCTGATGCATAATGCATGAGGACAGTGTCGACGTTCAAAAGCTGTTTTCAGGACCAGTTATTCTTTTCTATCTCTATGATATTCTGATGTACTGAGTGGAGGAAATGGCGTTGTAACAATAATAGCCAAGGGTGAGTGTCGGAAATGTATTGATAAAGAACACAAGAAAAAATAGTGTAAAGGACTAAAAAATAAGATACTTTATGTATAAAACGTAGGAATTGGTATATAAGTAGTAAACAATCAACTGATTATTAGAGAATAGGAGTTTTGGACAGCCTATATTTTAAAAGTCATCATTTTAAGAATAAAGAAGTAAAAAATGCTCCAAATTTTCTTCGGCTCAATCGAGTTTTCTGTACGACGTACTATTATGCTATATAAAACCATCAGCTGTGACCGACCGCTAGCGTTTCATTTCCTCACCAGATACGGTAGAGTGAGGGTACGTCCCATGCCTCCTTAAAGTGCTGCCAGATGCACGATCCATTGGTAAATTTATCATTAAATAAGATAAAAACCACTGAGGTTAGAGGGTTGCAAATTGGTATGTTTGATGATTGGAGGGTGGATGATCACAACACCAAATTGCAGCCCTCTAGCCTCTGTAGTTTATTAGATCTGAGGTCGGACAGAATAAAGTGCGTACGGATAGTTTTCTTTTACAGAAAAATAATAAAAATGGTATATAAGCACTCGATAACTTAAAATATGGAGATCTGAACAACCAGATGTATAAAATGAAATGCTTTCAGTTAGATGAGGGTCGACATTTTCAGATCTTTGTCTTGGCTTTTGCCATAATGTCATCCTCCCCGGCGATGAGTCATGGCCAGTTGCGTCATTCGCGGGATAAAGGCTGCGTTTTCTGCACAGTATGGAGCCATTGTATAGGACTGTCTCCTCTCTCTACTAATACTATTTTTATTTATTTGTTTATTTATTTATTTGTTATTTTATTTTTATTTCATTTGCTTTTGGTGTTCATGTGAAAACGCAGATTCACAGACTGCGCATACAGCTGGGAGCTTAGCAGTTGCAAAGAAACTTCTCCATACGCATATAATATATATAAATTATAGTATATATATTATATATAGTAATATTTTTTTTTTTATTATATAGTTATTATTATTATTAATAATATTATATATATATATAAATATATTAAATATATATATATATATATATATTATATATATATTATAATATGATATAACATGATGCGGTGTGTGTGTGCGCGCGCGCTCGCGCGTTATCTATCCTATCCTATCCATCTAATCTAACTAACTTATATGATATACGGTATTAACTGGTATATATATAGTATAATATAATATATATAGTTAGTATATAACTATATTAATATATATCTATATATTAATAATAATTTCCAACAAAAGATTCCTTTGATGGCAGAGCTGTATATAGACTTTACTTCTGACATTTCGGAGGCAGTTTCAAGGCATATATCGCGAAAGACTTTCTGTCCGAGATGTTACTTATAATTCTGAGGCTTAATTAGGGTGTTGTAAACTTTGGGCGTCGGGAGTGAAATCACAGAAAAGAATAGCAGAAACTGGCTCCATAGAACCTGTAACTGTGAGACGGAAGATTGGTCCAACATTTCCCCAATATGCAGAGTTTGTTTTTGTCGTTATAGGACATCTTATGATCGTTCATTGACATGTAGAAAAGTGCGCTTAATCGGAGCTCTTTAGAGAACTCGGGAGTTCCATCAGACATTTCGTATGTACCACTTTTAGATTCAGCTTTATTTTCGAAGGAAAGGTGTATCAGATGACGAGATGAAAACAATATTGGAGTTTTATGTAGTTCAAACGCGAAATCGCCTAACCTTTGGTTAAAATGTCAGTGCGCGAAATGCCTCCTCACTTGGGGCAAGTGCGCTGTTGTCCAACACGGCCCCATGAAGCATTCAAGTCGTTGTCCCTGTAAGCGTTACACGCATATAGTCTCTCTTTCCGATGACCTCTTCTTCTACGTAATGATTTTAGTTGTTATACTGCATACAAAATGTTTGAAAGACTTTTATTGCCTGGTGTGCAAAGGCACAACAACTAATGCAGGTTCAGACCCATTAAAAAATTCACGCTTTATATTTTACCCAATACGCAATTTAGGTGATTTGATTTTTGTTTGGGCATATAAGGACAATGCTGCCCTTTGTTGAGATCTTATGGCGGCTCAACTTTTATCTTTTTTATAATGTAAAAAAGTTGTCCTTTGGGAAGGTCGTCCCTTGGCTAAATTAAGGACTTTTTCTATGTAGAAAAACAACTTTCCCTGAAAAACAAAGGTCTTTTCATTATATTTTTATGTATTTTTTTGAAAATTTAGTCATCACTAAACCTAAAATTTCCCATCCGAATTAAGCGTGCACAGAAGTTGAATATATATATATATATATAATATATATATATATATATATATATATATATATATATATATATATATATATATATATATATATATATATATATATATATATATCTATATATCTATATATATATATATTATATATATATATATATATATATATATATATATATATATAATATATACTACTATATCTTTATACAAATATATATTATTATAAAATTTGTGAATATAAACAAATGTATGCTCTCCCCTTCATTTCCGGTATTCGTGTATGCATAGGTTGCATCCCCTCGTGTTGGAAAGTCTTCCATTGTTTTCCGGATGAATAAATTTCATTTCAGTGTTAAATTTTTACGACATTCCGGTGCCAACAGGCAAATGGAAGCTTCCAAGCAAAGAAAGTATAGTGTTCTCGTTTATTTATTTACTAGTTTTATTGTTCAGTCATTTTTATAGCTTGTCCTGTTGTTTATTATATTTTTTTGTCGTGTACGATGTCTTAATGCGAATTGCTTTTATTGAACATTTTTTAAAGTGTGCTTATTTATTTAGCTGAAGGAGTTTTTTTTTTAGCATTTTTATTTAGCATTTCAGGATCTGGTATGATTTTTTTCCTTAAATTTTTGTATATGAACTGGTTTTATTGCACTTGTATTATCTTGCTTACGTCTTCGACGGATGGTTCACTTTTTTTATGATCGATATAAAGTATTACTGTTGTGACTGATATAAAGTAGTATTAGTGTGATAGGTATAAAGTATTACTGTTATGATTGATAGAATGTTATATTTTATGATTGAGGTAGAGTATTAGTGTTGTCATTAATACAAAGAATTATTGTTGTAATTGTTATAAAGTATTGTTATGACTACTGAGATAAGGTACTATTACTAATGACTGAATTAAAGTTTTAATGGTATGGCAGAGATCAAATATTACTGTTATGATTGACATAAAGTAATATTGTTATGACTGAGATAAAGTATTATTGTTGATTGATACAAAGTATTAATTTTGAATCAAGTATTTTATTGAATGACATAAAATGTTTAACACATTATTATAGTTATTATTCAATGTGTTTCATGACTTCCTATATATCTTTAAGAAAAACCCAAGTCCTAGTTGACTTCAAAGCACAACGCGTGAAGAGATCTTGGCAGCGACGCAATTTGATGACATTCCTTTGTTTCCAATTGCGTGTGCGCCCAAAGGTAGGAGCTACAGTGACGATGCAACAACTCTGAATATTTTATATATATACAGACAATCTCTTTCTAGTGGGTGACTCATTCGTGTGTTAGGTTTTCGAGGCATTTAAGACTCATCCCAGGAGGATGAGTCACAAAGAGTCATTATTAAGGGTCTTGAGATGAGAAAAAGTAGTGTCATCATAAAATCAAAGGTTTTGCGTAGAAAGGGTCTACGAAGTATGACAGGTAGGTTGATGATTAATGAGCGAGCTTTTAGTGATTACAGATTCATACATGGTACCATTATATATATATATATATATATATATATATATATATATATATATATATATATATATATATATATATATATATCATACACACATACATACATACATACGTACTACATACATATTGCATGTACATGTAAAAAGTATCAATTAGATGCGAATCGATGGACGATTTTAGATCATTAGTGAGACAGAAATAGTATATCACCTGAAATAAAAACTTGTACTTAAAAATAAGCGAGCAGCAACTGCGAAGCGTCGGGATGCAGTCAATTTCTCGGAGTTGGCTTTAGAATTCCGTACATTTTTCGATACATCAGTACAGTTAAGATACGCAGCATTGAGATGAATACAAAGACCGTGTCCCATTCATTTCTGGTGAGAGAAATACGTTCACAGAACGATAGCTTTTACTTGACAAAAAAAAAAAATGTAAAAGATGAAATGAAAGAACCGAAGATTGGATGTTGGATCGCCATTATAGTTTTCCAATATCACATTTCCTTCGTGTTTTGGGTATTGTCGCTTTGCGTTATTGAAGATTTCGGCGGAGACTATCGGCCGGGAAATGACGTCGGAAAAGATACGCTGCCGTCGGTCTATCGAAAGGGCCGCTACAGAGACACAGAGCGCTTCTCATTTTTCATTTGTTAGCGGTTGCACGTTGGGGCTTCGTTGTGCCTGTAGCGCGGACATTCAAAAGCTTGCTTCCATTTTCGATTTGTTCTGCTATATTTGCGGTAACAGACTCTCTCTCTCTCTCTCTCTCTCTCTCTCTCTCTCTCTCTCTCTCTCTTATGAGGCATAAGGGGAGAGAGAAAATATTGACGGCATTTTTTTTTCTTTCTCTCTCAATGGGTTTAAAGTTATTTTTTATTTTTTATTTCATTACGCTCTTCATTTCCTGCTTCAAACCAGTAGGACATTTGTGTTAATTATTTTGATTGGACTCAGTAATGAATGACTGTATATTTTTTTACCTTAATATGAGTTTGCAAAGGTATAAAACTGAAAGCAAAAATGGAACAGAACTTGAGCCCTTTGTCCATTGGTTGTAAGATAAACTTTATATATAATAGGAAGAGAAAGATTGTTCCCTCTTTTATTTCTGACTTTGACTTTGAAACTGGAAAGGAGAGAAAAGGTGACTTTGAGACTGAAAGAAGGAGAAAATGTGAGAGAAAAACCACCATTTTATCAAATTTTTGCAGCATCTTTTACCGAGATTTCTGCATTTTTTCACTCTTCATGTTGATAAAAATGACACTGAATGCACACACTTTTTCTCTTTGTACGATTTATGCTCTATGAGAGAGAGAGAGAGAGAGAGAGAGAGAGAGAGAGAGAGAGAGAGAGAGAGAGAGAGAGAGAGATAACCCTTCTCTGAATTTGTCGCATCATCATTTAAAGAAATATTTTTTTTGCTTCAATTTTCTTTTTGATAAAAACACTAAATACAAGTATATAATTATGTAGCTTTGCGCTTTATATGATTTACGCTTTATGACACACACACACACACACACACCACACAGAGAGAGAGAGAGAGAGAGAGAGAGAGTTGTTATTGCTCTCAAATTTCCAATGACTTGCATCCGTCAGCGCGTGGGCTACTTGTTTGCTTGCGTGTCGCCTGTGTCCATGGCCTCTGTGTCCACCTGAGTCCCAGAGGTTTGAATAATTTGGGAAGAGGAAGTGGGTGCTGACCATATCCAGGTAACAAGTCTTCCCTTGGAGACGAGGGGGAAAAGAATCTCTCTCTCTCTCTCTCTCTCTCTCTCTCTCTGTCCCTGCTAAAACAACACAATCCGGCTCATTCATATTATAAGGCTCCGATTCCCGATGGGGAAACTGTTATGAACTTCCTCAATCGTTGCAGCCATATTCGGAATTGACATTTTTATTGACTGTCTTTGTTTAATCATGAATTTCAAAGCATTTCAGGTAGTTTTCAAATTGTAACGTGACTATAATATATATATATATATATACTTATATATCATATATATATAATATATATATATATATATATATATATATATATATATTGTATACACATACATATATAAATATATACATATATATACATATATACATACACACACACACGAATTTACCCCGGGGATCTATGTTAATCAGTCGGTTAAACTGAAGATCCACGCAACTAACCGTGGATAATGCAAAATTTCAACCTCTGGCGTTGAGATCAGGCAAAAATATATTCAATTCAATACGGCTGGAGGCCTGCTTCGAAAGGGAGTGATTAGGTAAACTCTGGGTTTTAACTCAGTTAATTATATTTATAATAGAAAATCATATCACAAGAATGGTTAGCGTAACTGGGACAAAATACAGCAGTCCCTCACTACAAAATGAAAGAAGCAGTGCTTGGTGTTTTCTCGAAGGGAACCCAATAGAAGCCCGGTTCGAAGGGCGCAATAAGCAGAGGGTGTAGTAGGGGAAGCCAGTATTGCACAC